>NW_025538859.1:5000-16161 GCF_020615455.1 Coregonus clupeaformis | reverse complement strand
GTGGACTCGGAGTCATGGTGATCTTGGATTCAAGTCAGACTCAGTCACCGTAATTTGATGACTTCAGATTTCGACTGCTTAAAATGTACAAAGACTTCAACCTTCGACTTGGACTTTAACATCAATGACTCGCGGACTTCACTTGACTTCGCCAGACGGAGAAGACTGCATGCTCGCGCCCAGAAAAACTGGGGAAAAAATTCACACGGCCACGCCGCTCTCCGTTTATCTGCATCTGTGAAAAAATGTAGCACCATCCACCTGTATGCATACAGAGAGCGCTGCCTGCACGTTATCCAATCACTCCGCAGTCCCACGTTGTTTTGATTCGACAGCATCTAAGCAGGCACATTGCAAGACAACCAATGAAGCACACTCAAGCAACAACGCGCCAGTTGCCAAAATGATACCGAAGATAGTTTGGTTTGGCTAAAAATTACGCAGGTAGTACCGACAAAAACGGAAAAGGTTGCAATCTGCAAAACATGCGGATCGAAGATTACAGACGGAGCTGCCACAACGTCCCAACTTTGTTCGACTAAGTTGCACAAAGAAAGGTAAGTTTGACAAGAATGCTACGCACCTTATCGATGACCGTAACTTTACTAGCTAGCTGCTTATATTTACGTATCAACGAGACAAACGCACGTCTCCTTGCTGGTTCATGCTTACAAAAATATGGATTTTTGAACTGCTATTATATGGCACATTCTAAAAACGCTTTCGAAAACACGCAACGTTCTTTAATGTACTAAGACAGTGTTATTAAAAGACCAAACTCTGTAAATATCATATTAATAAAGTATACTATGTACAAAACATCAGATGAGCCCAGAATATGAGCATAAACACGTTTAATAACACGTTTCGTTTTCCTCCTATAGAAAACTATTATAAGAAGAAAGGCTTAACGTGTCTTAATATACTGAGACAGTAATATTAAAAGACCAAACTATAAAATATCAATAGTAAAAAGTATACTAAATGTACAAAACAGCAGATGAGGCCAGAATATGAACTGCAAACACGTTTAATAACCGTTAAGTGTTTTCTCCCATAGGAAACTCATTATAAGAAAAGGCTTAACATGTCTTATGCGTAGGCTACTATGTATTCTGGGCTCATCTGATGTTTTGTACATAGTATACTTTATTGATATGACTATTTACTTAGTTTGGTCTTTCCAATAACACTGTCTTAGTACGCAAGACACGTTGCCCTTGGTTTTCAGGGGAGGAAAACTTTCAACGTGTCATCGGTGTTCATTCTGGATCTGATGTTTTGTACATAGTATGCTCTTTATTAATATGATATTTGCAGAGTTTGTTTCTTCACTAATATTACTGTCTTAGTATATTAAAGCATTAAGCATCGTTGCGTTTTCAGTGCTTTTAGAATTCAGCTCTTTCAGAGTTACATGGTGTGCTGCCTCATTGAGGTGGTTTATGTAATTTTGGTTAATCACAACTAAAAGCAGAACTGTCGCTGAAGACAAAATATCACAATTAAACAATGAATGCACCCCTTTCACAACTCGGATGTTAGTTGGTGCATCCCTAAACCCAATCCAAGTACAACAGAAACATAGTAAGACGTATACATTGTAAAGAGGGGAAAACTGTAAACAGTCACAGTAGATCCACCATTAGCCTTCCCTTTTTCATATCATGCCCAAACAGCAGACAGCGCATGGACAGAGTGCTACCGTAGTCTACAGTAGGTCTCGCGAGGCAGCGCACCACTGGGATATATACGGTATATAATAAAATAATAACGATTATAGTAGTAATGTTCAGAGATGCAAATAGATTATTATAGTGCAGTTCTTAACTCATGGGAATATTGTTTAGCTTATTTTGGTTTAATTTGGTTTACTTTAGTTATTTAATTTATTCAATTATTTTGTTTTTCTATACTTTTCATGTCACACTTGCTATGGCCCCCTAGAACCCCCTCGCGGCACCAAGGGTCCCCCGTCCCCACTTTGAAAACCACTGCTATAAAGCATATGACTTCAGTTTCTTGAGGGAAAGGGCTTTCTTATGAATTTTGAAGCAGTGAAAATATTCTTAATACTTGCATACACTGAAACTGAAATGTATTATTGTAAACCGTAGTGTAGCAATAGGCAATGAATATATAACACAAAACATTGATATGAGTAAAGAGTAGTTTCAAATACAACATGTGTGGCTGTAAGGATTTTCGACATCTGTTTCATATTCTTCTCTGTTACAGGTATGAAGAATACCAGATGATTCACAAAATCATCGTTAGATGAACCACAACAGCCTACTCAATCTCACAAGTCCTTGACACTTTCGTGTAGGGCGTTACAGCCTGACCCACCCACAGCAGAAGGCCATCTCCCCAATGCGATACTGTCTGACTTGATTATTGATTGCAATTTCCCTCTGTCTATTGTGGAAAATAAGAGCTTTAAGTCACTTTCTGGCTGTGCTGACAGCAAGTATACCCCAGTATGCAGCCGAACGCTGACCACAAAAAACAGAGAGCCTTGCTGAGGAGAGACGGTCAAAGTTAAAAACTCAATTGAGCAACACTGACCATGTTTCAGTCACTGTGGACATTTGGTCTGATCGAAAGTGAAGGGGATTCCTTGGGTGTCACTGTCCATGCTGGATGGAGCGAGATGCAGAGAGGGTACAGCTAAAGAATAATCTCTTGGCCTGCAACCGCTTCAAAGGTCCACACAGCAGAGCGAATCTTGCCCCTGACCAATTTGAGGCAATATGCTTGATGAATACAACATCAAAGCTAAATTGGACTATATAATTAGTGACAATGCCTAACATGTGAAGGGGGCATTTTACAGTCTGCTTCCCCACAGGAGGAAGATGAAGATGCTGGAGATAATCTTGATGATCCTGAGCTATGGCATGACTAACCCAAGAAGACCAGCAAACCGTCGATGCTGCTATGGCAAAGAAACAGCGCCGCAGTGTTTTGCGCACACACATTGCAGCTGGTTGTGGGAGAGACGGTTTGAAAGAAACAAAAGCGGCATGTCCTTCTCTCTCCAAGTTATCAAAACTTAGCTCCCTGCTCCACACAAGCACAACCGTTTAAAGACATCTTCGATGGTGAATTTGGGAGCACAGAGGCACCCTGCTGCAGTGAGCACAGGTAAAATTCCACACTCCGACAGGTAAAGCAGTCTTCATTGTGATCAGCAGCTCTGCGCAGTTCCCGAGAAGGCCGGGCATAAAGAACTGTCATTCACACCACGAGAGTGGAATCTGCTGAAGGAGTTGGTGGACATCTTAAAACCGTTCGAGAAGCAACTGATTTGACACAGGGGGAGAAAGTCATTGCACACCAGTGCAGTTGTTCCATCCATCTTGTCCCTCAATCACCATCCAGAAGCTGAAGCCTCAAGTTCGTTTCCTGAGTGGCTTTAGAGGTCTGCAGGCATCCCTGAAAAAAAGATTTCTTGGGATCTTCATTAATGTAAAAAATGGCCCGGTCTCAAGAAGGGATCACCTGCCCTTTTCAGATTACAGTCTACCTGAAAGCAGCTGCCTTGGATCCAGCCTTTTGTCTGCTGTGGATTGAGCCCATATCCTAAATCAACCGTGACATCAAGGCAGAGGTGGCACAACGAGTAGAAGGTAAATATTATTGACTTGCAATGCAACCTCAAATGCAACCCACAATAATTTGATCTTAATCTGATATAGATCTAATGTGATATTAATCTGACTTTAACAATAATAAAAAATTTCAGTCTTGAACAGTATCATCAACATCAGAAATAAGGGACCTCTTTTGTTTCTGCTGTTGTGACACGCTATTTTTATTTTTAGAATTGATCCTGCAAGATGCTTCCAGAGACAAGAGCAGCCTGTGCCGGTGCCTGCTGAAGAAGAACTAGAGGACATGGAAGGAGAAGGGGCTGTTTGCTGCATACCATAAGAGGCGAAAAGGGATGTTGGGACACCCACCAAGCAGTAGCTAAGTCACTACATTGACAGCAGAAGGACAGAATGCCCTTTTGTTCTGGGCACTGAACAGTAAGACTCTTCCCTTCAACTCTTTCAAGTAGCCATCCGAGTCTTGGCAGTGCCTGCTTCTAGTGCTCCAGTGGAGCGAAGTTTTCAGCCATGGTGGCATCATTCTGCGTCCCCATCGTGCACAAATGACTGACAGACTTTTGGCGAATTTGATCTTTTGCAAATGCAATGCAGTATAGGGGCCTCCCTCCACCTGTCTAGCAGCTCGCGCTACACACTCAGCTCTCTGCTCATCACCTGTCCACACAGCTCTCTCTCTCCTGTGGTAGGAGTTTCACATGGAGCAAGATCTGTTCATTTGCAGTGCAGGTTCCTACACTGTTTTTACTTGAGCTTTGGTGTTTGTCTTCCCTTAAACCATTTTTTTCTCTCTCTCTCTCTCTCTCTCTCTCTCTCTCTCTCTCTCTCTCTCTCTCTCTCTCTCTTCTGTCCATTGTTCTAGTGCAATATGCTGTTCAAATACAAGCATTTTTTTGTAAAAATTAAGTGTTATGTTTTTGCTGTATTTGATTAATGTTATTGTATGAAAAGTTTAAATAAATACAAATCTTACAGACATAACTTGATTTGTATACATTTTATTTCTGTGGTAAGAGGACTTGAAATGGACTCAAAACTAAAATGGTAGGACTTTGGACTTCGACCTTGAGACTTGATGGCTTTGACTTGACTCGACTTGGGACTTGCCTCATCTTTTGACTCCGACTTGACTCGGGACTCGAGGGCAAGACTTGAGACTTACTGACTTGCATATCAATGACTTGTCCCACCTCTGAATAATACCATTGGATCTCATTTCTAAACATAATAATACTCATTGGATCTCATGTTTCTAAATGTAAATAATACATTGATCTCATTTCTAAACATAACAATACAATTGTATCTCATTTCTAAATGTAATAATACCATTGGATCTCATTTCTAAAATGTAATGATACCATTGGATCTAATTTCTAATCATAATAATACCATTGGATCTCACATTTCTAAATGTAGTAATACCATTGGATCTCATTTCTAAACATAACAATACAATTGGATCTCATTTCTAAACATAACAATAACACGCTTGGATCTCATTTCTAAACATAATAAAACCATTGTCATCTCTATTTTCTAATCATAATAATACCATTGGATCTAATTTCTAATCATAATAATATCATTGGATCTTTTCTAAACATAATAATACCATTGGATCTCATTTCAAATGTAATAATACCATTGGATCTCTTTTCTAAACATAACAATAGAATTGAATCTCATTTCTAATATGAATAATACCATTGGATCTCATTTCTAAACATAACAATACAATTGGATCTCATTTCTAAATGTAATACCATTGGATCTCATTTTCAAAAATGTAATAATACCATTGAATCTAATTTCAATCATTAGACAACACCATTGGATCTCAATTATAAATGTAAAAATACCATTGATCTCTATTTCTAAACATAATAATACCATGAATCTCATTTCTAAACATAATAATACCATTGGATCTCATTTATGAAACATAATATTAGCTTGGATCTCATTTATAAACATAAACCATTGGATCTCATTGCTAAATGTGGATAATACCATTGGATCTCATTTCTAAACACATACAATACCATTGGATCTCATTTCTAAATGTAATAATACCATAGGATCTCATTTCTAATCATAATGATTACCATTGGATCTAATTTCTAAACAAAATAGTACCATTGGATCTAATTTCTAATAATAATAATACCATTGGATCTCATTTCTAAACATAATAACCATTGGATCTCATTTCTAAACATAACTTAATACCATTGGATCTCATTTCACAAAATGTGAATAATACCATTGGATCTCATTTCTAATCACATAATAATACCATTAAATCTCAATTGTAAATGCAATAATACCATTGGATCTCATTTCTATACATAATAATACCATTGGATCTCATTTCAAACATAATAATACCATTGGATATCATTTCAAAAACATAACAATACAATTGATCTCATTTCTAAACATAACAATGCAATTGGATCTTATTTCTAAATGTAATAATACCATTTTAGATCTCATTTCAACATAATAGTACCAAATGATCTTATTTCTAAATGTAATAATACCATTGGATCTCCCATTTCTAAACATAACAATACAATTGTATCTCATTTCTAAATGCTAATAATACCATTGGATCTCATTTCTAAATGTAATGATACCATTGATCCTAATTCTAATCATAATAATACCATTGGATCTCATTTCTAAAATGTAGTAATACCATTGGATCTCATTCCTAAACATAACAACTACAATTGGATCTCATTTCTAAACATAACAATAACATTGGATCTCATTTCTAAACATAATAATACCATTGGATCCATTTCTACAATCATAATAATACTATTGGAACTCATTTCTAAATCTAATAATACCATTGGATCTTATTTCAATCATAATAATTCCATTGGATCTAATATCAAACCATAATAATACCATTGGATCTCATTTCTAAACATAACAATACAATTGGATCTCATTTCAAACGTAATAATACCATTGATCCATTTCTAAACTTAATAATATCATTGCATCTCATTTCTAAACATAACAATACAATTGGATCTCATTTCAATGCAATAATACCATTGGATCTCATTCCCTAAACATAACAATACCATTGGATCATAAAATAAAATAAAAATACTTAGTCGACATACTCCAAGTACTATTAAAGTACTGTTAAAGCTATAAAAAAGGAGAGGGATAAAAGACACTCTGGTCCTAAAAGTTTCTCAACCACTGTCACCCACGTTGTGTCACCACGACCACAGGGGGCTCCAAGACACATCACTGTGACGACTGTGACACTGTGCTGACAGAGGACCCCGTTCATTATGTTGCTATGGTACCCCCCCAGTGGCCCTCGTGCTTCCTCCGCTGCTATGAAGAGAGAAAAGAGAGGGGGGGAGAAGAGAAGAGAGAGGGGGGGAGTGAGAAGAGAGGGGGAGATAGGAGGGTGATAACAAGAGAGAAAGATAACGTTTTTGAGGTGGTGCTCCTAGCATCATCCACCATCTCTTCCTCTCATTAGAGCGCTGAATAATTAGGACACACCGTCCTCTCTCCTCTGACACACACACACATCATATACACATACATACAATGGCTTCCAAAGTATTCACCCCCTTGGCATTTTTTCCTATTTTGTTGCCTTACAACCTGGAATTAAAGTTGATTTTGGGGGTTTGTATCATTTGATTTACACAACATGCCTACCACATTGAAGATGCAAAATATTTTTTTCTGGGTGAAACAAACAAGAAATAAGACAAAAAAACAGAAAACTTGAGCGTGCATAACTATTCACTCCCCAAAGTCAATACTTTGTAGAGCATCACCTTTTGCAGCAATTAAAGCTGCAAGTCTCTTGGCGGTATGTCTCTATAAGTTTAGCACATCTAGACACTGTCATTTTTGCCCATTCTTCAAGGCAAAACTGCTCCAGCTCCCTTCAAGTTGGATGGGTTCCACAGTGTAAAGCAATCTTTAAGTCATACCACAGATTCTCAATTGGATTGAGGTCTGGGCTTGCCTGACTAGGCCATTCCAAGACATTTAAATGTTTCCCTTAAACAATTCCGAAGTGTTGCTTTAGCAGTATGCTTAGGGTCATTGTCCTGCTGGAAGGTGAACCTCCGCCCCAGTCTCAAATCTCTGGAAGACTGAAACAGGTTTCCCTCAAGAATTTCCCTGTATTTAGCACCATCCATCATTCCTTCAATTCTGACGAGTTTCCCAGTCCCTGCCGATGAAAAACATCCCCACAGCATGATGCTGCCATCACCATGCTTCACTGTGGGGATGTTGTTCTCGGGGTGATGAGAGGTGTTGGGTTTGCGCCAGACATAGCGTTTTCCTTGATGGCCAAAAAGCTAAATTTTAGTCTCATCTGACCAGAGTACCTTCTACCATATGTTTGGGGAGTCTCCCACATGGCTTTTGGTGAACACCAGACGTGTTTGCTTATTTTTTTCTTTAAGCAATTTTGTTGCCTCTCTGATTAATGCCCTCCCTGCCTGGCCCATGAGTTTTGTTGGGAGGTCTTGGCAGGTTTGTTGTGGTGCCATATTCTTTCCATTTTTTAATAATGGATTTAATGGTGTTCAAAGTTTCTGATATTTTTTTATAACCCAACCCTGATCTGTACTTCTCCACAACTTTGTCCCTGACCTGTTTGGAGAGCTCCTTGGTCTTCATGGTGCCGCTTGCTTGGTGGTGCCCCTTATAATAATAAATAATAATAATATGCCATTTAGCAGACGCTTTTATCCAAAGCGACTTACAGTCGTGCGTGCATAAATTTTTTTGTGTATGGGTGGTCCCGGGGATCGAACCCACTACCTTGGCGTTACAAGCGCCGTGCTCTACCAGCTGAGCTACAGAGGACCACCCATACACCCTTGCTTAGTGGTGTTGCAGACTCTGGGGCCTTTCAGAACAGGTGTATACATACTGAGATCATGTGACAGATCATGTGACAGATCATGTGACACTTAGATTGCACACAGGTGGACTTTATTTAACTAATTATGTGACTTCTGAAGGTAATTGGATGCACCAGATCTTATTTAGGGGCTTCATAGCAAAGGGGGTGAATACATATGGATGCACCACCTTTCTGTTATTTATGTTTTAGAATTTTTTGAAACAAGTTATTTTTTTCATTCCACTTCACCAATTTGGACTATTTCGTGTATGTCCATTACATGAAATGCAAATACAAATCAATTTCAATTACAGGTTGTAATGCAACAAAGTAGGAAAAACGCCAAGGGGGATGAATACTTTTGGAAGGCACTGTACACCCGTCAGGACAACGTTCGTAAAAAGCATTGTGACCCGCAACGGGAATACAGTGTTAGTTAGCTGATACTTTGTTAGAGGAAGGCCTAGCAACAACTGTTTTTGTGTTGGTGTGGGTACGTGGTATTGAGTGGATGTTGTGGTGGTTGTCTGATGTGGTTGTGTGAGGGTTGTGTGGTGGTGGTCGTGTGAGGGTCATGTTGGGGTTGTGTGGTGGTGGTTGTGTGAGGGTCATGTGGGGGTGGTTGTGCATTGTCAGGCAGGGATGCAGACTAAATAAGGAATGTGTGAGACTCCATCTGAAGATGAAACAAATATGTACATGTAATGTAGTGTGTGTGTGTGCGTGCGTGTGTGTGCGTGTGTATGTGCGTGTGTGTGTATGTGCATGCATATACAGGATGTTTGTGTGTGTACATTATCATGTCCCTCCATTGCTATTTATGTGTGTGACCCCTGGGTGTCTCTGGTGCAGCCCCTCCGAGAGCCTCCCCCTCGGCCCCCTCCTCCCAGGCTCCAATACGGCAACTCGCGGCCCGTGAGTACCTGCCCACTCTACCCCTCTACCTCTCATCTCTGGCCTTGGCACCTGAGTTTGTGGTTTGGAGTGTGTTTGTGTGTGTGTGTGTATGTACGTGCTCATCGACAGGCATACTGTCCGAGTATGCGTCACAGGTATGTCCCATCTATCAGGCTGTGCTCTCAGACATACAGGGTGACCTTTGAACGGCAGGTAGCCTAGCGGTTAAGAGCGTTGGGCCAGTAACCGAAAGGTTGCTGATTCGAATCCCTGAGCCGGGAAGGTGGAAAACTCTGCCGTTCTGCCCTTCAGCAAGGTAGTTAACCCCCAACAACTACTGCTACCCGGGCGCCGATGACGTGGGTGTCGATTAAGAGGGGTTGGGTTAAGTGCGGAAAACACATTTCGGTTGAGTGCATTCAGTTGTACAACTGACTAGGTATCCCCCTTTCCTTTTCCTAACCTAACGTTGACTGGAGAAACTAATCCACTCCCATTCATTCACCTGATCTTTCTTCTCTGTTTGAGCCTGTGTGTATACCTGCATTACCTCCTATGTGTGTGGATGTGTGTCCAAGCATGTATATACCTGTGTGTGTGTGTGTGTGTGTGTGCGCGCGTGTGTGTTTGTCTGTGTGCGCACCTGCGTTACTGCGTGTGGTGGGTTGGCCGTGTCCACTGACCACTGGTGCACATCTCTTTAACAGTTACTAAACCTCATGGCTGCTAAGCCACAGTCGTACGTTCCACTGGCCTGGGCGATTTCTCTGGAGCGTCTGTAATGTCTTCACATTGCCCTTCAATCCTAGGCCTGGTCCCGAGGTCCCACAGGCTTTGGTTCCATCCCAGCGATAACAGATTAAATATAAGGGCTTGATGACTATTTGAGGAATATGTTTGTTAGTGCCAGGCGGGAACAAAAGCCTGCACACCATCTAGATTTCCCAGGGTTGAAGGGTTGAAGAACACTTCTCTTTGGGGCAATGTCTGGTTCATCAACGACAGAATCTGCCACCTTTATCACTGCATGAATCTCTAATAGTATGCACTCACTAACTGTAAGTCGCTCTAGATAAGAGCGTCTGCTAAATGACTAAAATGTCAATGTAATATCTATCCCAGTGAGCACAAGACGTTCAAAAGACATCTTTGCAATGTCTTTTAAACCAAAAATATATATTTACAATGTATTTTCAACCTAAAATACATATTTTCAGCGTCTTTTTCTAATATCTATCTTTCTGTCTGAGATTAATTTGCATGTTTACATCTTCCTATGAAGGAAGCGATATAGAGCTCTTCACCAAGTCTTTTCTACTGGGTTTTCAATGAAAGAAACATTTAAAGGTAAGTCTCAGAGCATCCACAGTGAAGTATACGATCGTATTTATCCCAACAGTTGTGGCACGAACGGATGGCAAGAGTAGTGAGATATTCAATACACAATTGAGTGCTCATTCCTCGTTCTAAGGAACCTTCAAGAAAAGGGGTGTCATCATGTGGTGCAATGACCCGAACAAGCTAGCTCCCTATCGCATTCGCGCACACACACACACACCCACACACACACACACACACATACACCACACACATCAACCCCACCTCCATGACCCCCTTGCTCAGGATTATTAAGCAAGCCTTTCACTCTTCACACCCATCCCTCCCTCCCTTTCCTTTCCTCTCTTCTCCCTCCTCTCTCCCTTCCTCAGCTATTGTTCCCAGACTCTTAATGAAG
>NW_025538858.1:0-15000 GCF_020615455.1 Coregonus clupeaformis | reverse complement strand
CTCACTCTCGCTCTCGCTCTCTCTCTCCTCGCTCTCTCTCTCTCTCCTCGCTCTCTCTCTCTCCCTCTCTCGCTCTCTCTCTCTCTCTCTCTCGCTCCTCGCTCTCTTTCTCCTCGCTCTCTCTCTCCTCGCTCTCTCTCCTCGCTTTCTCTCTCTCTCGCTCTCTCTCTCTCTCTCTCTCTCTCTCTCGCTCTCTCTCTCCTCGCTCTCTCGCTCCTCGCTCTCTCTCTCTCCTTGCTCTCTCTCTCGCTCCGCGCGCTCTCTCTCTCTCCCCTCCCTCTCTATCTCTCCCTCCCTCCGATGATGGTGTCTGGTTCATTCTTTAATTTGCCCAGAGTTAGGACTGTTGAATAGAACATGAGAGTCCGTGGTGGAGGAGGAGAACACACTGCTTGCGTCCCAAAATGGCACCCTATTCCCTATGTCATGCACTACTTTCGACCATGACCCATGGGAAAATCATAGAACTTTGGTCAAAGTAGTGCACCACACAGGGAATAGAGTACCATTCGGGATTCAGAGACTGGTTCTCTCCCCTCACCTTAATTACAGTTCATGGCTCTCAGCAGCCTGTTATTGGCCGGTAGCTAAGACTATCTCCTCTGGTGTTGGCTTACACTGAACCCCGGGGATAGGGTAGCAGATCCAGCTCCTGCCAAAGAGTGTCGGTGACGGCACAGTTTAGAATGACCATTGTGTGCATTAAATATCCCACTGTTGTTTTCCCCCACTTAAGCTAATCATCCTATTTGCAGGCGTGATAGGCTTTGGTGACACTAGCTAAATGTACTGCTGTGAAAACAGTGATGGTTCTAGAAAAATTATGGTTAGGGTTCAACTGGGAGTATGGTAGAAAACGCTGCTTCAGATGCTAATAGGAAAGTTAGATTGTATTTAATTGAACTTATTTCATCTTAAAGGAACACTTCACTGGGAGAAATTTGCTTAGTACCTTTTCTTATATTTTTTACTCCAAAATGACGAAATTCACCGCTTTCACATATCTAGACACTGGTATGGTGCTGAATATAATGCATATGAGGTATAAAATCATGCTCCTTTAATCTGAATGAAACCTGTTTTCTCCCTCCAGAGGCCCATTCCTGGTGGCCATGGGAAAGTCCTGGCACCCCGAGGAGTTTAACTGCGCCCACTGCCGGACATCCCTGGCAGACATTGGCTTCGTGGAGGAGCAGGGCTCCGTCTACTGTGAACACTGCTACGAGGACTTCTTTGCACCTACCTGTAGCCGCTGCCAGCTGAAGATCCTGGGGGTAAGTCCTGAGGGGCATCCTACGAAGCAAGCAAGATCTACTCAGGGTTTTCTACCTCTAACCAGCTTCAGTTAGCTTCACAGTCTTTCCTGACCGCGTCACCTGACCAGGAAAAACTCTGGGTCTTTACCATGGGCTGTCAATCATTCTGTCACCCTGTGTTTGACTGGATGGAAACTCTGACGTGAAAAGGACAGAGCGGCTTTGAGGAAACATGGAGTGACAATTCACGACTAGGCCTCAGAGGCCTCATTTTTCTCTCAACCCTTTATTCTTCAAACTTGTCCACCCTTTTATTTCTCACCCTTTCTAACTGGCTAACAATTTTCTCACTCCTTCGTTCTTAATCCCTCCTTCATTCCAGCATTAGTCTATCCCCCCAATGACCTCCCCAGTTCTCACAGCTGAATGGTGGGAAATCAGTGTGTGTGTTAAGCTCTGTCATGCGCTCCGCAGAAGAAAGGGAGCTGGAGAAAAGCTCTACGATCAGATGTGTCACAATTAGCACCCGGCAGTCTGGCCATTAGCACCCGGCAGTCTGGCCATCAGCACCCGGCAGCCTGGCTATCAGCACCCGGCAGTCTGGCCATCAGCCCCCGGCAGCCTGGCCATCAGCACCCGGCATCTTGACAATTAGCACCCGGCATCATGACAATTAGCACCCGGCATCTTGACAATTAGCACCCGGCATCTTGACAATTAACCTCCCCGGCAGCCTTGCAATTAGCACCCGGTAGCCTGGCAATTAGCACCCGGTAGCCTGGCAATTAGCACCCGGCAGCCTGGCATTTAGCACCCGTCAGCCTGGCCTTCCTGTAGATCAGTAGAGGTGCTGGAGAGGGAGAGTTCAATCAGAGGGCAGGGTAGATGGTTGGATATTCACACACACACACACGTACACGGAAACACACACACACACACACGCTTGCAGCTTTGTCACCGATAAGGCTCTGTAATGATGAGCTTGACTTGCTGGACTAGTAATTGTCTGTGGTTTCCTTGCAGGAAGTGATCAACGCCCTGAAGCAGACCTGGCACATCCATTGTTTCCTGTGTGCATCGTGCCAGCAGCCTATTAGGAACAACACCTTTCACCTGGAGGATGGAGAGCCCTACTGTGAAAGAGGTGAACACACATAGGCTATGTCTCAATTATCTGTCCTTCCTCCCAAAGTGTGCACCTCCCTTCCCTGTCCAATTCCCTTCACTGATTTGAAAGGAAATTACTGGTAGAAAAAATATGCTGGACATTCCCACTAGCCCATGCCTCCACCAATTCAATGTTTGTAGATATTTGTGAAGTAGTGAACAAGTGTACACTTCAGGAGAAAGGAGACATTATTGGGATGCACCCAGGCTGACTGACTGCCTGTCTGTCAGAACTAGGGCCAGGCGTTTTCAGTTTTACAAGTAGTCTGAGTTCAGGAGTTTAAATCTTAACTCTTCTCTTTTCCCCTCCAGACTATTACTCCCTGTTTGGTACCGGTTGCCATGGTTGTGAGTTCCCCATAGAGGCAGGGGACAAGTTCTTGGAGGCTCTGGGATTCACCTGGCATGACACCTGTTTTGTGTGTGCGGTACGTTAGGCCTTGCATATATTTATTATATATATATTTATAAACTGGGTGGTTCGAGCCCTGAATGCTGATTGGCTGGCAGCCGTGGTATATCAGACCGTATGACAAAACATTTATTTTGACTGCTCTAATTACGTTGGTAACCAGTTTATAATAGCAATAATGCACCTTGGGGGGTTTGTGGTATATGGCCAATATACCATGGCTAAGGGCTGGGTCCAGGCACTCTGCGTTGTGTCATGCGTAAGAACAGCCCTTAGCAGTGGTATATTGGCTATATACCACACCCCCTCGGGCCTTATCGCTGAATTATACGCACATGTATCTGTATCTTTATCCTGTATCTGTATATGTGTTCCAGATCTGCTGCACCACTCTGGAGGGTCAAGCCTTCTTCTCCAAAATGGACAAGCCTCTGTGCAGGAAACATGCACATAGTGTGGTGAAAATCTGAACAAGGACAGGAGCAGATGGCTAGAGGAGAGCTGGAGGAGAGCTGGAGGAGAGCTGGAGAAAGAGGGCTGGGCTAGACGGAGAACTTATGTTATGACTGTTGAATGGTATTTGGAGTATCCCCAGAACTAAAGACCTCAGTCAGATAAGTCCAGAAGATCAGAGAGATCTCCATGGGTGCATCCCAAATGGCACCCTATTGCCTGTATAGTGTACAACTGTTGCCCAGAGCCCTCTAAGCCTTGGTCAAAAGTAGTGCACTACATAGGGAATAGGGTGATGTTTGGGACGCATCCATGGAGATCCCTCTGATCTTTCTGGACTTTATCTGACTGAGGTCTTTAGATCTGGGGATGAAGTGTTGTTTTACTGGCTTTGTGTCAAGTATGATAGGCTATATGTAGTAATAATGATAATAATAATTTGTTGGGTTATATTCATATTGTCTATATATCTATCCATGTATACTCCTGCCTCTCGTAATAAGACTAGACTAAAACGAATACCTTTGTTTTGTTTTGAATTGCCAAAATCAACGGAGAAGGGCTCCCTGTCAGCTTTGACTCAATGTGTATCTTTTACATGTACATCTCAAAGCATACAGAGTATTGAAAAGCGGTAGAGAGGATATCGTTACAATTAACCATGCTGCATTCAACTGTTAGAATTGGTCCCAGTTGAAAAATAAATAAATTAAATTTTTCCTCCCCAAAAAAAACATCTGCCCTGAGACGTGGTGGTTCGACTGTTTGTCATCATTTCTACCAACGTACTGTGATAGAGTCTGCATTGAACTTATTGTCATTACCGTTTCCAAAAGCCACGTTGTTGTTGGATACCCATCATACTGTATATGAAAGGGTTTGAAAAATAATGTTTGTAAAGAAATATATTTTTTCGAGGAGGCTGTTTCTAGCCTGAGTGCCAGTCTGTTTGGTTTGTGCTGTCACGCCAACTCCTTGTCACTCATTGTCATGTCATGTTTGGCTTGACAATATCATCGGCAAGAGCATAAACCGGGCTAGCTGTGTCGTTGCCCTGGGAACATGCCTACACTGTGAGGATGAGAGAAGACCGAAGAGTGAGGGGAGAAGTTTAGACATTTTTCTTCGTCTGTTTTTCCCTGAAGTCTCTTGAAGTCTCTTGCAGTGGAGGCTGTTGAGGGGAGGACGGCTCGTTAATAATGGCTGGAATGGAGCGAATGGAATGGTGTCAACCACATCGAAACCCCGTGTTTGATGTATTTGATACCATTCCACTGATTCGCTCAGCCATTACCACGAGCCCGTCCTCCCCAATTAAGGTGCCACCAACCTCCTGTGGTCTCTTGGTATTAATCTTGATGTAAACTTCACTATCCCTCCATCTCAACAGAATGAATGATTGAATCTTGTTGTTGTTGTTGACATGGACGAACGGTACAGAGGACAAAGAGTAAACCAAGTTACATGGATAATACGTCTGAGATCTTTTCAGTGGTGATTTTAAAAAATCACGTATATTTAGCTCTTGATTTTAAAATGTGATGTGTTATTTATCTTCTATTTTACAGTTTGTTATTGTTAAAATGTTAGTCCAAAAGGTTCGACTAAGGTCTTGGTCCATACTGTAATTCTCACATCTTGAAATCCTGTCATCGGTAATGGAGTGTAACAACTCTTCTCTTTTAACCTCATAGGTCTCAATTAGCATTGGATTCAACTGTATGGCCTGTCATATGGCATACTTCACTGTTACATTAATGACTTAGCACTTCACATCTTCTAACGCTGGTTCTCACAGGGTTTAACGTGCACATTAAGTGGCCTGTGGTTGGATACTGGCACACACAACCTAGGCTACCAGAGTCGGCATGTGTTCAAATCCGACCCACTGCCTTTCTGCCTCGCGATCTGTACTTCATTTCCTGTCTCCTCTTCACTAGCCTAGCTCAATAAAATTATACAAAAATGAACAAAGAATGAGGTAAATAACATTCTAATTAGGTTATTACCCTTTTGTGAAAATGACATGAGGAGGATTACTGGTCCTGTCTTTGCAAATCCTATTGGTTATCTTAACATATCAATTGAGGCCATATATTATAATTATGTTGATTTGATTAGAAAATACTCCTGTAAAAGTGTATTTAAAGTTGCAATACGCAGAAATCGCTACGCCATTTCCTGGTTGCAAAAATTCTAATAGTTCACCTAATTTCTGTTTATGTGACAAAACAAGCTATCATTGTGTAAATAATCATTGTATTATGTAAACTGCTGTGAAATATATTGTCCATAACCAAAATATTGTATTTTCAGCTGTTTGAAGCTGGTGTACAAAACCTAAAGTAAAAGACGCAAAAACAAACCATAAGAATGGGAAGCATAGAAATAGCGCACATAGAAAATATATACCGCTTCTTAGACTTCTATGTGAATTTGGTCAGGTTGCCCAAAAAGTTACATATTGCAGTATTAAAAGCATAGGGTAGTGGAATCATCTTCCTGTTCATTGTTTTTACAAGAGTCATGTAATCACCACCATGACCCTCAATGGATTGTATTTATGTCTTCTGAATAAATAGAACAACATAATTCAATGCATAATGACGTCACCTAAATGAAAAATAACAATAACAACCCCTGAGATTTGACTCAGTCACTTCTATTTTTTTAAAATCTGAGATCCACGTTTCATGACTGTTCCACTGGACACCTTTGATATTGGTTACTTCAATGCCAAGGTAGCATTGACCCCCAGCCGTTCCATATGTATTTTTTCTATTCCGGAGCTACCACACCTTGTTCAACTTGTCAACCAATCAGCAAGGAGAATCAGGTGTTCTAGTTAAAGCTACAACAACATTTTGAAACGCCTGGGGGTCCCCAAGTAGAGGTTTGAGAACCACTAACCATCCTCAATTCAAAAGCTGTTTTCTTGACTGCACTTCTTCAATACGTCGGTAGTTGGAGCCAAGGAACTGAGCAGTTCTTAAGAAGTAGAACGCTTTTTTGAGAGATAGAGAGGTTGTTGACTCAAGAATGCGAACGTGAGACAACTGCAGAACGGACAGACAGACGGTCGGTCCTCTAGTGTTCAGAAGAGTATCATCTGTAGTGGATTCCCGAGGGCTGACTACAAAAGTCTTCTGGCATTCTGAGAGTAAAGGTGAGAACAAATAATGTGGGCTAGAAGGTTGAAATACTTTGAGAGCTGGAGGCGTTTAAATTTCGAACAGTCGAATTGCTGCCTTCATCAGTCTGAAAGCTACTGCGATAATCACAGGTAGAACAGCAAAACATGTTTATTCAGGCACGGGAGTTGAGTAGTTTGCATTTTACACAATCAAGGAATGTAGCCTACCCTCCAGTTTGAGACACTTTGTTGCTATAACACTTTTTTTTTTATAGTGTTTCATAAATCCAGTCGCTTACAATGACAGCTCCAGATCTCTATATCTAATGGCACTAAAATGAGGCTTTTCACACAGCCTGGTCATATAGACTAAATGTAACATAGTAAACGTAAATCCGGGTTAACAAATTAGTATGGTATGTTACTTTTGGTATGGTTACAGAAGACAGAAGGTTACTTAAAGGAAAACCAAACAAAAACTATGTTTTTGCATTTGTTTCATTAGTCCATTGTTGATATAGTCCCAAAATGTTTTGCTTGTCAGCAATAAAGTTTTCAAGATATGTAGCATGGACTAATCGTTTTTTGGGTAACATTTTCCTTTAAGGCAAAAACAAAATGAGGGTGGTTGGTTGGGCGTATTACACGAACATCTAGAAACCCAAAGGTTGCGTGTTCGAATCTCATCACGGATAACATTTTAGCGAATTAGCAACTTTTCAACTATTTACTACATTTTAGCTACTTAGCATGTTAGCTAACCCTTCCCCTAACCATAGCCTTAACCCATTTAGCTAACCCTTTAACCTAACTCCTAACCTTAACCCTAACCCCTAGCCTAGCCAAAGTTAGCCAGCTAGCTAAAGTTATCGTTAGTCACCTAGCCATCTAGCTAACGTTAGCCACAACAAATTGGAATTCATAACATATCATTCATTTCGCAAATTTGTAACATATTGTATTTTTGCAAATTCATAACATATCATATGTTTTGCAAATTTGTAACATATCATAAGAAGTGGATGATGGACATCCACAAATGAATACATACCATAAGAAACGTAACATATCATACTGAAGGAGTTTATCGAATATACATACAGAATAATACGAAATGCTTTGAGACCAGGTTGCAGCACATCCCAGCTAGCACATTTGGTTCCTTGGAAGTTGGAACTTATGTTTTTGGTTTCACATTGGTTGTGGAACTAAGCCATACATTTCCTGACCAGTAAAACAGAAAGTATTTCAAACATTCTGAGAACAGAAGTGAAAATGTTGCCTGTTCTGGGAAAATTTATTTTTATGTTGCAGGGAGGATCTGTGACGTTTTACTCTGGTTCCTTGAAAGTTTTTCTGGGAGGTTTTATTAACGCTCTGAGAGCGGAAATTATTAGGTTATTTGAAGGTAGTTAAATACAATTCTGAAAACATTCTCTAAATGTTCTGAAAGTTTTATGGTTATTGCTGGACTTTTTTTTAACACTAGGGGCTCTATTCAATCTGTAATGGTGAAGCGTTATAGATTCCCTGATAAACATGTAATGTTAATTTACGATTGAGCCGACATATGCAGCATGAATGCAGTTTCTGCTAAAGCGGGAACAGTGCCTTTAAATTTGAATTACGTTGGATTTTCGCAAAACGGATTGAATATGGCCCTAACAACAAAATGTAAAGGTTATTTGGAGGTTTTTGAATACCTTATTGAAACATTCAGTGAATGTTTTAAGACTTTTAATAACACTTCTAGCTTATTTTGGGTAAGCACTCCAAGCACAGATAGGACACATGGAAATTAATTTGCTTAGGCTTCAATCATGCAAACACATTTAATTTTCTATTGTGACACGGCATCAGTGAGAGTTGAACCTATGAAATTATCTTCCACTGCGTCACCAGGCTAACGCTAGTATGCCATGTTTTGTTTAACGCATACAAACCTGTTCATTTTAGTCTATTCAAACAGACCCCATTTCAAAGGAAACAATCACTCATTAAGATCAGGTATGGCCAATTAGTGGGCCAACACACCTGAACACACTTAACAAGAGAGTTTTGTTGACGTTGAGAAAGGAACGTATTTTTTTAAATAACGTTATTAGAGCGTTTTCTGAACGTTACTGATGTTTTCTTGTTGTTTTTATGGAAAGATTTGTCTTCATGTTATGAAAATGGAATGTATAGATGAGTTGGTCGTTTAGCAACAAAACCAACTTGTACGCAACTATAGGGCAAAACAGACGGGGTTTGCTTATTTTTTTGTTTTGTTTAGTTTTTTTAGTCATTTAGCAGACACTCTTATCCAGGGCTTAGACTGTTAACATGTAAACAATATTTTGTCTCCATGTTTATTGAAAACGAATACATTTGCACAATGAGCACTTTTTGTCTCTCAAATACATCGTTACAGTTGTTGGTTAGCTAGCAAATTTTTTGCCATATTAGCATAGACATGACATTGGTCAAGACAAGACATGGTATCAATAACAAGATGCAATGAGCTGAAATGAGCCACCTACGATTCCCCACATGGCAGTTTCTTGTAATTGTTGCTAGCTATCTGACTGTTCAGAAGCATAACAACACACGCCTTCGGGCCACATTGATGCGCGCGCATCATTTTCGTGATGTTGTCAGTCAACCCGTCTATACAGTATGTATTTAGAATGTAATCTGAAAGTTACTAAAGTTTTCTTCATGTTCTGAGAACGAAATTAAGCGCCTGTTGATGTTAATGTGTAGAATTATTATTTTTAGAACATTCCTAGAATATTGCAAAGAACTGACATAAAAGTATGAAAATGTATGCACTCACTAACTGTAAGTCGCTCTGGATAATAGCGTCTGCTAAATGACTAAAATGTAAAATGTAAAAGAGAACCATACCCCCGGTGCCGATGACGTGGATGTCGATTAAGGCAGCCCCCCGCACCTCTCTGATTCAGAGGGGTTGAGTTAAATGTGGAAGACACATTTCAGTTGAATGCGTTCAGTTGTACAACTGACTAGATATCCCCCTGTCCTTTCCTTCCTACATTCTCTGAACATTCTTAGAACATCGCTTAAGTCACACCATTTCTGAAAACGCTCCCAGAATGTAGTAAAAATATAACATTAAATAGAACCACATGGGAACTTGTGTGGAATGTTCTGAGGAAGTACAGAAATTTCCACAGAAGAACATTGTTTCTTAAAGTTCTCTGAACAATTTGAGAACATTACTTTAAATATAATCATGAGGTGAAACGTGTAGGAAACGTAATGATGAAGTACTGAAAAACAGATGTTCTTGGAACTATTTGACAACATTGCCCATGTCAAACCATTGGAAAACGTTCCTAGAACATTACGTAAAAATTTAATGAAATGTAACCATGGATGAACTTTTAGGAAACGTTCTGTTAAAGTAGTGAAATACCAAGTTCCTTCAATGTGCTGAGAATGTTCCAAAGCCAAGCTACTATCCTGCACCATAACCCAGAAAGTTGTCGGAAGGTTCAAGGTTGTATTCAAAATAACCACGCTCAGGGAAAGTGTCAATCTGGATGCTATAAGGCAGCGTCTCAAATGACACCCTATTCCCTATTTTCTGCACTACTTTTGACCACGTAGGGTTGTGCACTATATGGGCTCTATTTTCTGCACTAGTTTTAACCACGTAGGGTTGTGCACTACAGTGAGGGGAAAAATTAGTTGATCCCCTGCTGATTTTGTACGTTTGCCCACTGACAAAGACATGATCAGTCTATATTTTTAATGGTAGGTTTATTTGAACAGTGAGAGACAGAATAACAACAACAAAATCCAGAAAAACGCATGTCAAAAATGTTATAAATTGATCTGCGTTTTATTGAGGGAAATAAGTATTTGACCCCTCTGCAAAACATGACTTAGTACTTGGTGGCAAAACCCTTGTTGGCAGTCACAGAGGTCAGACGTTTCTTGTAGTTGGCCACCAGGTTTGCACACATCTCAGGAGGGATTTTGTCCCACTCCTCCTTGCAGATCTTCTCCAAGTCATTAAGGTTTCGAGCCTGACGTTTGGCAACTCGAACCTTCAGCTCCCTCCACAGATTTTCTATGGGATTAAGGTCTGGAGACTGGCTAGGCCACTCCAGGACCTTAATGTGCTTCTTCTTGAGCCACTCCTTTGTTGCCTTGGCCATGTGTTTTGGGTCATTGTCATGCTGGAATACCTATCAACGACCCATTTTCAATGCCCTGGCTGAGGGAAGGAGGTTCTCACTCAAGATTTGACGGTACTTGGCCCCATCCATCGTCCCTTTGATGCGGTGAAATTGTCCTGTCCCCTTAGCAGAAAAACACCCCCAAAGCATAATGTTTCCACCTCCATGTTTGACGGTGGGGATGGTGTTCTTGGGGTCATAGGCAGCATTCCTCCTCCTCCAAACACGGCGAGTTGAGTTGATGCCGAAGAGCTCGATTTGTCTCATCTGACCACAACACTTTCACCCAGTTCTCCTCTGAATCATTCAGATGTTCATTGGCAAACTTCAGACGGGCCTGTATATGTGCTTTCTTGAGCAGGGGGACCTTGCGGGCGCTGCAGGATTTCAGTCATTCACGGCGTAGTGTGTTACCAATTGTTTTCTTGGTGACAATGGTCCCAGCTGCCTTGAGATCATTGACAAGATCCTCCCGTGTAGTTCTGGGCTGATTCCTCACCGTTCTCATGATCATTGCAACTCCACAAGCTGAGTACTTGCATGGAGCCCCAGGCCAAGGGAGATTGACAGTTCTTTTGTGTTTCTTCCATTTGCGAATAATCACACCAGCTGTTGTCACCTTCTCACCAAGCTGCTTGGCGATGGTCTTGTAGCCCATTCCAGCCTTGTGTAGGTCTACAATCTTGTCCCTGACATCCTTGGAGAGCTCTTTGGTCTTGGCCATGGTGGAGAGTTTGGAATCTGATTGATTGATTGCTTCTGTGGACAGGTGTCTTTTATACAGGTAACAAGCTGAGATTAGGAGCACTCCCTTTAAGAGTGTGCTCCTAATCTCATCTTGTTACCTGTACTCAAAAGACACCTGACCCAGAAATCTTTCTGATTGAGAGGGGGTCAAATCACTTATTTCCCCTCATTAAAATGCAAATCAATTTATAACATTTTCGACATGCGTTTTTCCCTGGATTTTTGTTGTTAGTCTGTCAAACGCACGTTAGTTTGCAATTTAAAACTGCCGCACTGGCATTTTCCAGCCCTAACACCAGGTTTGGCAATTTACCTGTCTTATATCTGCACAGATGGGCAGGGTGGAAATATTTGAGGTGTGTCCTTAAAAACATGATCCAAAGTGCTTATTTCAGACAGCGCTGATGGGGATATTTAAGACCAACCAAAAGCTTGTTTTAGTGGTAACAGAGTTGGTTATGGCATTAATTTTGACAACGGAAACGCATCCTATCCAGCCGTGACGCATAGTGCCCATATGCACATGGAACAAGAGTCTAATGTGCTTTTGGTGCCTGTATACTTCAAATTTAGAAAAATTAAAAACTAATGTTTTTTCCCATTTCATTTTATTCGACTAAAAACCAAGCATAGCCTCCCCTCCTCTCAATGAAGGCTTTTTTTTTGCAATTGCGAATCAATCAATCAATCAATTTTATTTTATATAGCCCTTCGTACATCAGCTAATATCTCGAAGTGCTGTACAGAAACCCAGCCTAAAACCCCAAACAGCTAGTAATGCAGGTGTAGAAGCACGGTGGCTAGGAAAAACTCCCTAGAAAGGCCAAAACCTAGGAAGAAACCTAGAGAGGAACCAGGCTATGAGGGGTGGCCAGTCCTCTTCTGGCTGTGCCGGGTGGAGATTATAACAGAACCATGCCAAGATGTTCAAAAATGTTCATAAGTGACAAGCATGGTCAAATAATAATCAGGAATAAATCTCAGTTGGCTTTTCATAGCGATCATTAAGAGTTGAAAACAGCAGGTCTGGGACAGGTAGGGGTTCCATAACGCTGAGGCAGAACAGTTGAAACTGGAATAGCAGCAAGGCCAGGCGGACTGGGGACAGCAAGGAGTCACCACGGCCGGTAGTCCCGGCGTATGGTCCTAGGGCTCAGGTCTCTCAGTTGGCTTTTCATAGCCGATCATTAAGAGTTGAAAACAGCAGGTCTGGGACAGGTAGGGGTTTCGTAACCGCCAGGCAGAACAGTTGAAACTGGAATAGCAGCAAGGCCAGGCGGACTGGGGACAGCAAGGTGTCAGCATGCCCGGTAGTCCTGACGTATGGTCCTAGGGCTCAGGTTCTCAGAGAGAAAGAGAGAACGAGAGAATTAGAGAGAGCATACTTAAATTCACACAGGACACTGGATAAGACAGGAGAAGTACTCCAGGTATAACCAACTAACCCCAGCCCCCGACACATAAACTACTGCAGCATAAATACTGGAGGCTGAGACAGGAGCGGTCCGGAGACACTGTGGCCCCATCCGAAGAAACCGGACGGCCAAACAGGAAGGATATAACCCCACCCACTCTGCCAAAGCACAGCCCCCGCACCACTAGAGGGATATCCTCAACCACCAACTTACAATCCTGAGACAAGGCCAGTATAGCCCACAGAGTCTCCACCACAGCACAAACCAAGGGGGCGCCAACCCAGACAGGAAGATCACGTCAGTAACTCTCAACCCCACTCAAGTGGCGCACCCCTCTAGGGACGACATGAAAGAGCACCAGCAAGCCAGTGACTCAGCCCCTGTAACAGGGTTAGAGGCAGAGAACCCCAGTGGAGAGAGGGGAACCGGCCTGGCAGAGACAGCAAGGGCTGTTCGTTGCTCCAGAGCCTTTCCGTTCACCGTTCATCATGAATTGTCAGATTTAACAGAAGATCTCTTTGTTTCTTGGGACCTAGAACAAGCATCTCTGTTTTGTCCGAGTTTAAAAGTAGAAAGTTTTCAGCCATCCACTTCCTTATGTCTGAAACACAGGCTTCTAAGCGAGGGCAATTTTGGGGCTTCACCATGTTTCATTGAAATGTACAGCTGTGTGTCATCCGCATAGCAGTGAAAGTTAACATTATGTTTTCGAATAACATCCCCAAGAGGTAAAATATATAGTGAAAACAATAGTGGTCCTAAAACGGAACCTTGAGGAACACCGAAATGTACAGTTGATTTGTCGGAGGACAGACCATTCACAGAGACAAACTGATATCTTTCCGACAGGTAAAAGATCTAAACCAGGCCAGAACTTGTCGTGTAGACCAATTTGGGTTTCCAGTCTCTCCAAAAAAGAATGTGGTGATCGATGGTGTCAAAGGCAGCACTAAGGTCTAGTAGCACGAGGACAGATGCAGAGCCTCGGTCTGACGCCATTAAAGGTCATTTACCACCTTCACAAGTGCAGTCTCAGTGCTATGATGGGGTCTAAAACCAGACTGGAAGCATTTCGTATACATTGTTTGTCTTCAGAAAGGCAGTGAGTTGCTCTTGCGCAACAGCTTTTTCTAAAATGTTTGGGAGGAATGGAAGATTCGATATAGGCCGATAGTTTTTATATTTTCCGGGTCTAAGGTTTGGCTTTTTCAAGAGAGGCTTTTATCACTGCCACTTTTAGTGAGTTTGGTACACATCCGGTGGATAGAGAGCTGTTTATTATGTTCAACATAGGAGGGCCAAGCACAGGAAGCAGCTCCTTCAGCAGTTTAGTAGGAATAGGATCAGTATGCAGCTTGAAGGTTTAGGAGGCCATGATTATTTTCATCATTGTGTCAAGAGATATAGTACTAAAACACTTAAGTGTCTCTCCCGATCCCAGGCCCTGCAAGAGTCTGTGCAGATCCAGGACAGCTAAGCCCCTGGAGGAATACGCAGATTCAAAGAGGAGTCCGTAATTTGCTTTCTAATGGTCATGATCTTTCCTCAAAGAAGTTCATGAATTTATTACTGCTGAAGTGAAAGCCATCCTCTCTTGGGGAATGCTGCTTTTTAGTTAGCTTTGCAACAGTATCAAAAATAAATTTTGGATTGTTCTTATTTTCCTCGATTAAGTTGGAAAAGTGGGATGATCGAGCAGCAGTGAGGGCTCTTGGTACTGCACGGTACTGTCTTTCCAAGCTAGTCGGAAGACTTCCAGTTTGGTGTGGCGCCATTTCCGTTCCAATTTCCTGGAAGCTTGCTTCAAAGCTCGGGTATTTCTGTATACCAGGGAGCTAGTTTCTTATGACAAATGTTTTTCGTTTTTAGGGGTGCAACTGCATCTAGGGTATTGCGCAGGTTAAATTGAGTTCCTCAGTTAAGTGGTTAACTGATTTTTGTCCTCTGACCGTCCTTGGGTAGGCAGAGAGGAGTCTGGAGAGGGCATCAAGGAATTTTTTGTGTTGTCTGAGAATTTATAGCATCATGGAGTAGTCAAGACTGTCAAAAAGGGTTTGACTCCCTCGAGACCGGCGAAATACATCTCTTAATCACTAAAGCTTTATTAAAATATCAAGTTTGAGAGGGGATTAAAACAGTGAGCTGACATTCCCTTTTTTATCTATGTATTGTAGGCAGGCCCACATTATTTTAGCATGCAGGTCCCATTTTGGACGTGTGTAAAACC
>NW_025538857.1:0-16167 GCF_020615455.1 Coregonus clupeaformis | reverse complement strand
ATGTGGACGATCCCGCTGTCTGAGCCGAGTCCTGTCTGGAGTGACTAGTGTTCCTGCTCGGAATCTCCAGCTTCCCGAGGCCCGGGAACCCGCCCGGGAGCGCCTGGTTTTCCGCACCTGCATCCTATCAGGCAATCTGCACACCTGGGCCTGATCATCACCTCTTCTTAGGCTTGAGCCCAACATCCAGTTCCTGCCGAATCGCTAGCATGGCGAATAGCCTGTTTGGAGCGTATTCAGTCCCTGAGCCAGTAGTGTTAGCTTTGATGTTTTGCACCTTTTGACTTGCTTGTACTGACCTCCGTTTTGTTCTGTCTGCAGTCTCTCACCCCGAACCTTCACCCAACCTCTGCCTGATGGCCGGGCGGCCGCCGGAGCCAGTACCGGACCAACCACTGCACCCTCAACAACCCATCCACGCCACTCCGCTCTGTTCCCTGGATTATTCAGCCTCACTCGGAATCTATTAATAAACACTGACCTTTGTCTCAACGTACTTGTCCTGGTCTGCTTCTGGGTTCTGGTTAGCTAACCGTGACAGAACGATCCGGCCAGGGTAGTGAACCCAGGCGGACCTGGACTTTGCTCCGGCTATGCTATTACCCAGCAGGAGAAGATGAGTTGGCCATCATAGCACGGTACTACAGAGATCGCACACAGCTGTCAGTTCGGAAACCTTTCTTACCGGTCTGCACGGAGGTCCAGAACCAACGCAAGGTGAACCTGGAGGATCCACTACTGTTTCACCCATCTCGCCGCCGCTTGGAAGCTGTGGGTCCATCCGTGAGCCACAAGGTACGCTGATAAGTAAGAGGGAGAGCGGGGAAGATGCTGCTCGCTTCTTATGCAGTGTGGACTAGGTGTGCTCCTACCCACAGCCCTATTTATGCTACACGACAAGGCTAGGATAGCCTTAGTGATTGGAGCGGGCTGCGTGGCCGAGCGTGGAGTGGGCTTCAGCCGCTTTGGGAACGACAGGATCCCGCTGGCTTCATACCAGGGGTTCACGGCCGAGAGTGAGGAAGCTCTTCACCATTCCGTCGAGGGAGGGACGAGGCGCCCCAAGAACCCGATGGCGTGGCCGTCACTTCGGGGATCGAGGCGCCAAGACGCTGGCTGGGTGGAGAGTGGGGTGGTAACGAGGAGTCTCTGCAAGCGGCCTTTTACCAGGGTCTGTCGGAGCAGCTCAAGGATGGAGTTGATCTCCTATCCGGGAGCCTAGTGACCCGGGACAGCTTGGTAGCTTTGTTTTATTCGGGTGGATGAATCGAGTCCGAGAGGCGAAGGAGTGGAGGAAGCAATGGGGTCGTCCCTCGGCATCAGCTTCTCAGTTCCCAGTCGGGTCCGGTGGACCAGAACAGCGCCGATCATTCTCCCACCACAATGGATTAGTGGAGAGGTCCTCTCCCGATTCTGAACCCAGGCAGGTGGGGGCGGCTCGGTTACATCCACAGGAGTGGAGCCGCCAACATAGACGCAAGACCAACTGCTGCCTCTTCTACTGTGGTAGCTCGGACATTACATCTCCACTTGTTCCCTCGCGGTCGCCGAACCGCCCGCCTCGCAAAGTTGGGAGGACTTTAGGCGCAGCCAGTTTCAACCTCTCAGTACTTGTCAGACCGCTTGGCCACCCCTGTGAACAGGAATCAGAGCAGCGCTTAACGCTTTTATCGATTCAGGTGCCGGCGGAAGCTTTCTTGATGCCGAAAGTGGGAACAGCTGGGGCTTGCAAGGAGCAAATTGCCGGAAGCATTGAAGTCACTGAATCGGGCAGTAGTCCGGCACGATCACCGACGAGGACTGAACCGGTTAAGATGCGGTTGTCGGGGAATCATTCTGAGATGATTTCATTCTTTCATTCGCCGCTCGCCTCTTCCCATGTTCCTCTGTCCTTGGATACCCCTTACTAAGGAACACAACCCCACGTTCGATTGGGACGGAAGGGGCAACGAGTTGGGAGCCTTGACTGTCATAGCTAACTGTCTCAAGACCGCCTGTCCCTCTTTCGGGCTCCCAGTCAGGTGATTGAGGCTAAACCCCCAGATTTGTCCCTGGTTCCCGATCACGATTTGGGGGAAGTTTTCTGCAAGCAGAAGGCTCTGTCACCCTCCCAGACCATATGATTGTGCCATACAACCTGGTCCCTGGAGCTGGTCTGCCCCAAGGAAAGGTTAATACAGTATCTCCCGACCTGAACGTGGAGGCGCTGGAGACCTACATCAAGGAGTCCCAGCTGCTGGTCTCGCTCGGCCCTCGTCGCCCACCCCCCTGGGGGTAGGATTCTTTTTGTGGGTAAGAAGGATGGCTCTTTCGACCGCGCATTGATTATCGGGGCTGAATACACCACGGTCAAGAACAAGTATCCCCTGCCCCTCGATGAGTTCTGCCTTCGACTCCTACAGGGTGCCACGGTGTTCACCAAGCCAGACCCCACGCAATGCGATCACCTGGTCCGGATCAGAGAGGGGGACGAGTGGTTGACGGGTTTCGAATACACCGATGGGTCACTTGTATCAGGTGATGCTTGACTGGACCAATGCTCCAGCGGTATTCCAGAGTAAGGTGAACGACGTCCTGAGAGATATGGATCGGTCCTTTGTGTTTGTTTACCTGGGATGACATTCTGATCTTCTCGAAGGAACCTTCCGACCACGCCCCAGCATGTCCGGCAGGTTCTGCAGCGATTGTGGAGAATCGCCTGTATGTGAAGGGGCCGAAGAAGTGCGAGTTTCACGCCCACCGACATCCTTTCTCGGGAACATCATCTCCAGGGAGAGATTAGGGATGGACCAGGAGAAGGTTAGAGCGGTTCTGGAATGGGCCTAGCCCAGTACAGATTGTGGCTCCAGAGATTTTAGGGGTTTGCGAATGTTCTACCGCAGATTTCGGGATTACAGCCGTGTGGCCGGCCTCCGAACTGCCTTGACTTCCAGCATCAGGACTTCAAGTGGAATCCGGAGGCGGATCGAGCTGTTTCTGGATTTGAAGAGGCGATTCACCAACGCACCGATTCTCTTAACCGAACACGGCCCGTGCACGTCCAGCCGCTGAAGTGGGACGCGCTGATGTGGGAGCTGGCGCCATCCTGTCGCAGCGATGCTCCACGGACAGTAAACTCCATCCCTGGCGCCGACTACTTTGTCGCTGCCCCAGGAGAGGAATTACGATGTGGGTAACCGGGAGCTTCGCAGTGAAACTTGCCTTGGAGGAGTGGGCGCCACTGGTTGGGGGGGGCGGAGGCAAACCGCTTATTGTCTGGACTGGACCACAAGAATCTTGCTTACGTGCAATCGCTAAACGCCTCAACTCCGTGGGCCAGGCCAGGTGGGCGCTGTTTTTCGGACGCATTCGGGCTTGCCCTGGGACGCCCGACCTGGATCTAAGAACGGGCAAGGCGGACGCCTTGTCCCGGATGCTCTCCAAGACGGAGGGAGAGTGGGTCCAAGACCAGGAGACAATCCTCCCCGAAACTGCGCCGTGGAAGCAGTTATGTGGAAGATTGAGAGGAGGTGCTGGCGGCCTTCGGACTCAGCCCGTCCCGGTAACGGTCCACCCGGTCGGGTTGTTTGTGCCTGAGTCGGTTCGGCCCTGCTGTCCTCAAATGGTCCCACGCCAGCAAGATGGCTTGTCACCCTGGCGTGGCTCGGACAATGGCGTTTCTTCGTAGACGTTTTGGTGGCTCGCCATGGCCGAGGATACTTCGGGGTTTTGTTGCTGCCTGTCCAGTGTGTGCGCAGAATAAGAGTACCAATCGCCCAGCTCTGGACTACTTCACCCCCTTCCTATTCCCGCGCACCATGGTCGCATCTGGCCCTGACTCGGCCACGGGTTGCCCGCTTCTGAGGGGAACACGGTCGTTCTGACTGATCTGGACAGATTCAGCAAGTTCGCCCACTTTGTGCTAATTGCCAAGCCCTCTGCCTGAGACGTCCGAGATCCTGGTTAGGGAGGTTTTCAGGGTCCACGGTTTGCCCAGTGATATCAGCTTTCCGACCGTGGCCCTCAGTTCCTGCTGTCTGGAAGTCCCTCTGTTTGGCCATTGGAGCTACTGTCAGTCTCACATCTGGTTTTCACCAATCCAATGGTCAGGCGGAGAGAGCCAACCAGAAGATGGAATCAACGTACGCTGTCTGGTCTCTTCCAACCCCACCTCCTGGGTCTCTCAGTTGCCTTGGGTTGAGTATGCCCACAATATCTCTTCCTACATCTGCCACTGGGATGTCTCCCTTCCAGTGCCTGTTGGCTACCAACCTCCCCTGTTTCCTTCTCAGGAGAAGGAGCTCTCAGTGCCTTCTGTTCAGGCCCATATTCGCGTTGCCACCGGACCTGGCATCGGGCCAGAAAGGCACTCCTAGAGTTTCGGACCGGTATCAGCTCCAGGCGAATCGTACGCCGGATTCCCGCCTCCCACCTATACCATCGGAGATAGGGGTTTGGTTTGCCACACGGGATCTTCCTCGTTACGGACTGAGTCCAGGGTTTTACCGAAGTTCATTGTCCGTTTGTGGTGAGAAGGTGATCAATCCAGTGGCAGTTCGACTCAAACACCGAGGACGCTCAGAGTCCATCCCACCTTTCATGTCTCCTGCCTCAAGCCTGTCTTCCTCAGTCCTCTGTTGCCTCCTCCGCCTCCTCCCTCCTCCTCCTCGGATGATCGGAGGTGGTCCTGCCTACACGGTGCGTCGCATCATGGATTCCAGACGGCGGGGCCGGGGTTTCAGTATCTCGCGGACTGGGAGGGTATGGCCCTGAAGAGAGGAGTTGGATTCCGCGCGACAGGTCCTAGATGCAGACCTCATCAGTGACTTCTACCGCCTCCATCCTGGCGCTCCGGGAGTCCGCCCGGTGGCGTTAAATCGGAGGGGTACTGTGACGATCCCGGCTGTCTGAGTCGGGTCCTGTCTGGTGACTAGTGTTCCTGCTCGTAATCTCCAGTTTCCCCGAGGGTTCGGGAACGCTCCGAGGGAGCGCTCTGGTTTTCCGCACCTGCATCCCATCAGCAATCTGCACACCTGGGCCTGATCATCACCCTTCTTAGGCTCTGGCCCAACATCCAGTTCCTGCCGGATCGTTAGCCATGAACAGTATGTTTGTCAGCGTATCAGTCTCTGAGCCAGTAGTGTTAGTTTTGTTGTTTTGCACCTTTTGACTTGCTGTGTACTGACCTCCGTTTTGTTCTGTCTGCAGTCTCTCACCCGGAACCTTCACCCAACCTCTGCCTGATGGTCGGCGGCTGCCGAGCCAGTACCGGACCAACCACTGCACCCTCAACAACCCATCCACGCCACCCGCTCTGTTCCCTGGATTATTCAGCCTCACTCGGAATCTATTAATAAACACTCACCTTTGTCTCAACGTACCTTGTCCTGGTCTGCTTCTGGGTTCTGGCTTAGTTAACCGTGACATGTAAGCAATTGTTGGAATAGGAACAAGGAAAACGGAAACACCAGAGTAATGTCAAATAGATTATAAGCAAAAATATAGGAATGTTAAAGTAAAACAATTGGGTTATATAGTTTGGGAGAATTCAAGGGAGAGTGTGAAAATAGGGGGTGTTTAAACAGATAGCCTTTGGAATACAGGGACCCCTCAAATAAAAATCTATCAGGCATTAGATAGAAATGGGTATTAAGAATGAGTGATGAAACATAAGACATGTAGACAATGTTAATAGGGATGTTTTGGATTGGAAATGAACTCAACTAAACTGTTATGATCTGTCCTTTCCTGAGGTTACTACGGATGGTGTCGTAATGCATAGCAGAAATAATTCGGTCCAGAACGGTGTAAACCTCAATAAAAACCAAAAACCCTCTACCCGGCTGAAGAGGAACAACAAAGGCGTTGAAGACGTTCCTGTCCGACACCACCTCTGCCAGGAGACCTGAATCCAGCATCAAATCAAAGCAATCAATTGCCTTCTCTTTTGTGCTTTTTCTCTCAAGAATGTGACAGGAGTCCATGTGGAGTGAGCAGGAGGAGAGAGGTCTATGCAAATGCAACGTTCTTCCTAGTTTTGGGTATACTGGTTTGCAAATGGACAAAACAGAATGATGGTGGAGGTGGGGCGGTTCAGGTGTGACATTGGAATTGGGACATTGCCATGGGTAATCCAAGATGAACTATGAAGCTATCTGAAGAACATAATGAAGACGCCAGAAGATTGAGTGCCGGTAGAGGAAGGGACTGTTAGTTGAGGTTGTATGTTGATTAAGGAGGTATTATACACTACTAAATTTATAGTAATTTGGACTAGGAATGCATTAAGATACTGATCTGTTGTAATACTCGTTATGAGGAAGTTAATGGTAGAATTATTATAATATAAATATACATTCCGCCAGTGTCAATATGTGCCAAGGTGAGAGTTTTAACTTTGAATGATGGAACAAAGGTGACTAACTAAGAATTGTCATTCCAAAGTTGTTTTGGGTAATTATTTTGATTATGATTATAAATTATAAGTGGACTGATTGATCTGAATAACTTATTAATATTAATGCTTAGTGATGTTGACATTGCAATTAATGGATTAGATATTGATATTGATTATTTTGATTGTTATAATACTTGTGATATGGGTGAAAAAGGTTATGTAAGCTAAAGATATTGACACCATTCTTAATATGTCCTAGATATTATTGTTAAGACAAAGTTGCATATGTTGATGTGATAGGATACTAAGACATATATGGGAAATGTTATAACTAAACAAAAGTGGGGAGCAATGTTTATAAAGAAATACACCCAGTTCAGGGAGCGCCATGACAGTAGGTAAATTAAAATGGGAAATTTTGGGAATTTGGGAATCCTGAATGTTTGTATGAAGTTGTTCCTGGGGGTGGATGGGCCTGCCATGGTTACAAAGCCTAATAGAAAAACTTGGAGGTTAATTTAGAGGAAAACCTTCCAAACTTGTATCCAATACCTGACTGGGCTCTGGGTCTTCATCAGGATGGGTCAAACAATGAGGAAAATATATTGGTTTAAATATATACAGTGGGGAAAAAAAGTATTTAGTCAGCCACCAATTGTGCAAGTTCTTCCACTTAAAAAGATGAGAGAGGCCTGTAATATTCATCATAGGTACACGTCACCTATGACATACAAATTGAGAAAAAAATATCCAGAAAATCACATTGTAGGATTTTTAATGAATTTATTTGCAAATGATGGTGGAAAATAAGTATTTGGTCACCTACAAACAAGCAAGATTTCTGGCTCTCACAGACCTGTAACTTATTCTTTAAGAGGCTCCTTTGTCCTCCACTCGTTACCTGTATTAATGGCAAATGTTTGAACTTGTTATCAGTATAAAAGACACCTGTCCACAACCTCAAACAGTCACACTCCAAACTCCACTATGGCCAAGACCAAAGAGCTGTCAAAAGACACCAGAAACAAAATTGTAGACCTGCACCAGGCTGGGAAGACTGAATCTGCAATAGGTAAGCAGCTTGGTTTGAAGAAATCAACTGTGGGAGCAATTATTAGGAAATGGAAGACATACAAGACCACTGATAATCTCCCTCGATCAGGGGCTCCACGCAAGATCTCACCCCCGTGGGGTCAAAATGATTACAAGAACGGTGAGCAAAAATCCCAGAACCACACAGGGGGACCTAGTGAATGACCTGCAGAGAGCTGGGACCAAAAGTAACAAAGCCTACCATCAGTAACACACTACGCCGCCAGGAAATCAAATCCTGCAGTGCCAGACGTGTCCCCTGCTTAAGCCAGTACATGTCCAGGCCCGGTCTGAAGTTTGCTAGAGTGCATTTGGATGATCCAGAAGAGGATTGGGAGAATGTCATATGGTCAGATGAAACCAAAATATAACTTTTGGTAAAAACTCAACCCGTCGTGTTTGGAGGACAAAGAATACTGAGTTGCATCAAAAGAACACCATACCTACTGGAAGCATGGGGGTGGAAACATCATTCTTTGGGGCTGTTTTTTCTGCAAAGGGACCAGGACGACTGATCCGTGTAAAGGAAAGAATGAATGGGGCCATGTATTGTGAGATTTTGAGTGAAAACCTCCTTCCATCAGCAAGGGCATTGAAGATGAAAGGTGGCTGGGTCTTTCAGCATGACAATGACCCCCAAACACACCGCCCGGGCAACGAAGGAGTGGCTTCGTAAGAAGCATTTCAAGGTCCTGGAGTGGCCTAGCCAGTCTCCAGATCTCAACCCCATAGAAAATCTTTGGAGGAGTTGAAAGTATGTGTTGCCCAGCAACAGCCCCAAAACATCACTGCTCTAGAGGAGATCTGCATGGAGGAATGGGCTCAAATACCAGCAACAGTGTGTGAAAACCTTACAGAAAATGTTTAACCTGTGTCATTGCCAACAAAGGGTATATAACAAAGTATTGAGAAACTTTTGTTATTGACCAAATACTTATTTTCCACCATAATTTGCAAATAAATTCATAAAAATCCACAATGTGATTTTCTGGATTTTTTTTCCTCATTTTGTCTGTCATAGTTGACGTGTACCTATGATGAAAATTACAGGCCTCTCTCATCTTTTTAAGTGGGAGAACTTGCACAATTGGTGGCTGACTAAATACTTTTTTTCCCCACTGTACATATGAAAAGTAACCACATATGGCAAGGATAAGAATAAGTAAATGTGCATGCTTACATTCATTTAAAAATTAATCTTTGTATTATTTGGGACATTGTTGCAATGTCCCAAAGGGGGGATTATATGGTAATATTTTATGTATCATTAAGGAAAATGTTGGGAAATGTCAAAGATAAAATATAGTAAACATGATTGACATTTTATAAGTCCAGATGCATGTCTAAATAAGGAATATAGTCAATACAATGTGTAAACATGCTTTGATGAATGTATGTATTTTATTTTTAAAAGTGTCTGAGCCATGCCACCAATATAATGAGATAAGGGAAAGAGGCAAGCGCCCATGGCCTTTTGGAGTAAACAACATGTGTTATTGGACTTTCAAAGATAATAGGACGTGGCAGTTAAATATGTTAATCAGGTGATCTTAACGGCAGTAGCTTTTGTAAGCTATGTATACATGACTGTGCATTTGTGTGTGTATATAAGAGATCTCTAAGCCAAAGAGAGACAGCCGTTCCATGGAGTGGCTCGGCTTTGTTACGCAATAATAAAGTCTAATTTCTGGATTCACAAGCTCCAGTCTCTTGAGAGATATTTTTGAGTTGACTATTTTTAGTCAAATATTTCTACGACATAATTTAAATGGATTTTATTTGGATTTCATATAATGGCAAACACAAAATAGTCCAAATTGGTGAAGTGAAATGAAAAAAATAACTTGTTTCAAAAAAATTCTAAAAATAAATAACGGAAAAGTGGTGCGTGCATATATATTCACCCTTTGCTATGAAGCCCTAAATAAGATCTGGTGCAACCAATTACCTTCAGAAGTCACATAATTAGTTAAATAAAGTCTACCCTGTGTGCAATCTAAGTGTCACATGATCTGTCACATGATCTCAGTATATACACCTGTTCTGAAAGGCCCAAGAGTCTGCAACACCACTAAGCAAGGCGGCACCACCAAGCAAGCGGCACCATGAAGACCAAGGAGCTCTCCAAACAGGTCAGGGACAAAGCTGTGGAGAAGTACAGATCAGGGTTGGGTTATAAAAAAATATCAGAAACTTTGAACATCCCACGGAGCACCATTAAATCCATTATGAAAAATATTGAAAGAATATGGCACCACAACAAACCTGCCAAGAGAGGGCCGCCCCACCAAAATTCACAGACCAGGCAAGGAGGGCATTCATCAGAGAGGCAACAAAGAGACCAAAGATAACCCTGAAGGAGCTGCAAAGCTCCACATCGGAGATTGGAGTATCTGTCCATAGGACCACTTTAAGCCGTACAATCCACAGAGCTGTGCTTTATGGAAGAGTGGCCAGAAAAAAGCCATTGCTTAAAGAAAGAAATAAGGAAACACGTTTGGTGTTCGCCAAAAGGCATGTGGGAGACTCTCAAACATGTTATTTATTTTATTTATTTCACCTTTATTTAACCAGGTAAAACCCAGTTGAGAACAAGTTCTCATTTACAACTGCGACCTGGCCAAGATAAAGCAAAGCAGTGTGATAAAAACAACAACACAGAGTTACATTTGGGTTAAAACAAAACATAAAGTCAAAAATACAACAGAAAATATATAGACAGTGTGTGAAAATTTAGCAAGTTATGGAGGTAAGGCAATAAATAGGCCATAGTGCAAAATAATTATAATTAGTATTAACACTGGAATGATAGATGTGCAAGAGATGATGTGCAAATAGAGATACTGGGGTGCAAATGAGTAAAATAAATAACAATATGGGGATGAGGTAGTTGGGTGGGCTAATTTCAGATGGGCTGTGTACAGGTGCTCTGACAACTGATGCTTAAAGTTAGTGAGGGAGATAAGAGTCTCCAGCTTCAGAGATTTTTGCAGTTCGGGTCCAGATTGTCTAGCCCAGATGATTTGTCGGGGTCCAGATTTTGCAGCTCTTTCAGAACATCAGCTGTCAGGATTTGTGTGAAGGAGAAGCGGGGGGCATGGGCAAGTTGCAGCGGAGGGTGCAGAGCTGGTGACCGGGGTTGTGGTAGCTAGGTGGAAAGCATAGCCTGCCTTATAGCAAAATGCTTGTTGAAATTCTCGATTAGGTTGTAGATTTAATCTGGTAGATAGTGTTTCCTAGCCTCAGTGTGCAGTGGGCAGCTGGGAGGAGTTGCTCTTATTCTCCATGGACTTTACAATGTCCCAAAACTTTTTGGAGTTAGTGCTACAGGATGCAAATTTCTGATTGAAAAAGCTAGCCTTTGCTTTCCTAACTGCTTGTGTATATTGGTTCCAACTTCCCCTGAAAAGTTGCATATCACGCGGGCTATTCGATGCTAATGCAGTACGCCACAGGATGTTTTTGTGCTGGTCAAGGGCAGTCAAGTCTGAGGTGAACCAGGGGCTAAATCTGTTCTTAGTTCTGAATTTTTTTGAATGGGGCATGCTTATTTAAGATTGAGAGGAAAGTACGTTTAAAGAACAACCAGGCATCCTCTACTGACGGAATGAGATTGATATCCATCCAGGATACCTGGGCCAGGTCAATTAGGAAGGCCTGCTCACAAAGTGTTTTAGGAGCGTTTGACAGATGAGGGGTGGTCGTTTGACCACGGACCCGTTACGGACGCAGGCAATAAGGCAGTGATTGCTGAGATCCTGGTTGAAGACAGCGGAGGTGTATTTAGAGGGTAAGTTAGTCAGATGATATCTATAAGGGTGCCCATGTTTACGGATTTAGGGTTGTACCAGGTAGGTTCCTTGATAATTTGTGAGAGATTGAGAGCATCTAGTTTGGATTGTAGGATGGCCGGGGTGTTAAATATATCCCAGTTTAGGTCACCAAGCATACGAACTCTGAGGATAGATGGGGGGCAATCACTTCACATATGGTGTCCAGGGCACAGCTTGGGGCTGAGGGGGTCTGTAGCAACGCAGCAGTGAGAGACTTATTTCTGGAAAGGTGGATTTTTAGAAGTAGGAGCTCAAACTGTTTGGGCACAGACCTGGATAGTATGATAGAGCTCTGCAGGCTATCTCTACAGTAGATTGCAACTCCACACCCTTTGGCAGTTCTATCTAGACGGAAAATGTTGTAATTGGAGATGGACATTTCTGAATTTTTGGTGGCCTTCCTCAGCCAGGATTCAGACACTGCGAGTGTGATGTTAACATGCAAAAAACCAATGCTTTTACGGTTACAGAAGTCAACAAATGATAGCTCCTGGGGAGTAGGAGTGATACTGGGGGGCTGCAGGGCCTGGGTTAACCTCTCACATCACCAGAGGAACAGAGGAGGACTAGAATAAGGATACGGCTAAAGGCTTTAAGAACTGGTCTTCTAGTGCGTTGGGTACAGAGAATAAAGGGGGCAGATTTCGGGGCGTTGTAGAATAGATTCAGGGCATTATGTACAGACGTGGATATGGAAGGATATGAGTACAGTGGAGGTAAACCTAAGCGTTGGGTAACAATGAAAGAGATAGCATCACTGGAGGCACCGATTGAGCTGGTCTCCGCGTGTATGGGGGGTGGAACAAAGGAGCTATTTGAGGCAGTTTGAGAGGGACTTGGGGCTCTACAGTGAAATTGTATAATAAGAACTAACTGGAACAACAATAGGCAAGGCATATTGACATGGGAGAGAGGCATAAAGCAATCACAGGTGTTATTCGAGAGTGCTAAGACAACAACTGGTAATGGTGATGAAAGTTTGGGCTGAGGCTAAACAGATAAACAAGACAGGGTACCGTGTAAAGGAGCTGTGCAGCTGAGTGATCATAAGGTCCAGTGAACAGCAATATGTGAGTGCGAGAGCAGTTCGAATTGGTGCTCAGCACAGGCTATGCAGGAAGCACGGCTGTTGTTTGCATGTGCTAGCAGGCCGGGGCTAGCAGATGGATCTTCGTAGTCACCGCAACGGGACGCCTGTTGAAACCACAGACGATTACGTCGGCAGACCAGTTGTGATGGATCGGCAGGGCTCCCGTGTCGACTAGGAGGTCCGTCCTCGACAGAGAGGTAGATAGCCGGGAGATGGGCCTGACTCGAGGCCAGCTCAAGGCTGATTAGCCAACAACAACATCCATTTGGTTGCAGCTAGCTAGTTGCGATGATCTGGGTTACAAGCGTCGAGTGATTCAGTGATTCCGGCAGAAAAAACGATATGTTCTGGGTCGATAACGCTGTGCAGACAGTGCAGACTGGCCGATAATAGTCCAGGCTAGAGCTGGCTGGTAGGTAGTGCAGGCCACGGACAATGGTGAAAAACGCTAACGGGTGGCTAATAGCAAGTAGCTAGTTAGCTGGCTACTCCCATCCGGTAGACAGAGAAGTAGATAGCCGGGATATGGGCCTGGCTCGAGGCTAGCTCAGCTTAACTGGTGCTCGTTCGGGGGCAGTGATGATTAGCCAACAGCAACATCCATTTGGTTGCGACTAGCTAGTTGCGATCCGGTGTTAATGTCCAGTGATTCAGTTATTCCGCAGAAAATCCGATGTTCTGGGTGAAAACCGCTAATGGTGGCTAATAGCAAGTAGCTAGTTAGTTGGCTAACTAGTTTCAACTGGAGATTCTAGATAAAAGGTAAGTCAATAATATAATTCCGCTTCCACATTGAGTGAGGCGGGTTGCAGGAATGTATATTTAGTAGAAGGATAAAAAGTGTGATAGGTAAATATGTATGAAAAATACAAAACAAATACAAAAAACAGGCTATTTACACGGACACACACAGAGTACACACGACCGCACTGCTACGCCATCTTGGTATACAAACATATGGAAGAAGGTACTCTGGTCAGATGAGACTAAAATTGAGCTTTTTGGCCATACAAGGAAAATGCTATGTCTGGTGCAAACCCAACACCTCTCATACCACAAGAACACCATCCCCACAGTGAAGCATGGTGGTGGCAGTATGTTTTTCACCGGAAAATAGGAAAAATGCCAAGGGGGTGAATACTTTTGCAAGCCTCTGTAGGGGCTCGCCACTCGTCCCTCCCGAGTGGCGCAGTGGTCGAAGGCACTGCATCGCAGTGATAGCTGTGCCACTAGAGATCCTGGTTCGAAACCAGGCTTTGTCGTGGAGCCGCCGCGACCATGGAGACCCATGGGGCCGTGGCCCAATTGGCCCAGTGTCGTCCAGGTAGGGGAGGGAATGGCGGCAGGGATGTAGTTCAGTTGGTAGAGCATGGGCGTTTGCAACGCCAGGGTTGTGGGTTTGATTCCCACGGGGGCCAGTATGAAAAATACAGAAATGAAAAAAATATATGGATTAGAGCGTCTGCTAAATGACCGAAAAGAAACATGAAAATTGTTACATTTTAGGAGACACTCTTATCCAGAGCAACTTACAGTTAGTGAGTGCATACCTTTTTTTTCATACTGGCCACCCGTGGAATCAAACCCACAACCCTGGCATTGCAAGCACCATGCTCTACCAACGACACACGGACCCTAGATTTAACATCTCTGGAACAACACATCAAATCACGTTCATATGTTCTGTTTTTCTTGCTTCCTCCTGCTATCACTAAATTATCAAATGTATTTGTAAATAGTCTCATTTCAATCAATGATCATTGAAGTGGGGTATCAACAGCGTCTTGTTCAGCACAGGAGGTCATAATGAAAATGAATCAGAAAGCTTGGGGGTAAATTCAATGTACCATGTGAAAATTAGTAGTGGCCTAAAAGTCAATGATCATCCTGTGTTTCGAAGGAAAAATGGTACCCTACTTTGTATAGCATGTACTGTCACTTTATTTTACTGTATATATAGCCTCCTACTGTCACTTTATTTTACTTCGCTCTTTTTTTTCTCAACACTTTTTTGTTGTTGTTTTATTCTTACTTTTTTGTTTAAAATAAATGCACTGTTGGTTAAGGGCTGTAAGTAAGCATTTCACTGTAATGTCTGCACCTGTTGTATTCGGCGCATGTGACCAATAAAATTTGATTTGATTTGATTTGATGTAGTTGCCTTCATTCTCTCTCTCTCTGTCTGTCTGTTTCTCTCTCTCTCCCTCCCCCTCTATATTCTTCTCCCCCTCTCTCTCTCTCTCAATCTCTGTCTCTCTTCCCCTAGTTTTCAAAAAGAGACAATTTCAACTCTTCCTGAAGATGACAACTTGCTTATTTTCTGTCTAGTAGACAGTGTGACATGTTGAATTCACCCGTGCCAGTGAAATAGTCTTGCCATGGTTAAAGTGTGTGTGACATTGATGATAATGCATGTCCCCCTCTGAACCAAGGACACAATGGATTCAGGACACAGACAAGATCCAGGTGTTTCAATTCCCACTGGGGTTGGAAAGGTATCTTATTTGGCAGGACGACAGGTGGACCAGGTCCATGAAATATACTACACAAATATTCCTAGTATAGGAATCAGTTTATTGTGGTATATTAATTTAAATATCCATTACATACAGTATTTCAGAATACATGAAAACATCGGGCTATGTATTCATCTGAATCTATTATTTTTGTATGCAAACATTTCAGTGTCTTCTTCTAATCTACTCAGTCTGTTAGAAAACAGAGACAGCAGCAACTTAAGTCATATCTCTGTAGGCCAATTCATTCTCCTTGATAGGGGTGGCGCGATGCCCTCCAAATGTCCTCAAGTTTCTACTCGGTTTGCATTAAGCCTGGAAACACACACAAAGCCGTGTGTGACCGATGGACCCTGTAGCTTTTATCAAACTCAAAGCTTTCACCTCACTTACTTTATTATTTCCACCGTAGTCTCACTGCGTTTCCTCTCTGAACCTGAAGTCCAAGGAGATACCACTCCCGTGGGGAGAAGAGAGCGGGGGCTCCAGTGAAACCAAAGGGCAAACCATCAAAATCGATCATACTTTTTACATCTGGAGAAGGGAAAGAAGACCTTAGAGAGCATGTTTATATTTTTGAGGAGCCTGTGATGAATGGGATGTTTGGTCAACATTTTCACAAGGGAATGTTATTAATGATAGAGTGTATGACACAGGGGGACACAGACAAATGCAGAGGTATTTTGCAGAGGCAGATTTTGTGTTGGATTTTTATTTTCTTGAAGATGCTATGTCAGCTTACTGCTGCTTACCGAGCCAGAAGGAGAGGGTCATCAAGTAGGTCAAACAAACCATCATTTCCTCTGTTGCGTAGCGACTGCTTTTCAATGTAATTTCTAATGTTTTCAGGATCAGGATGACTTTGTACATCACTGTAAACAAGCCCCCAAACAGAGAGTTAACCATTTAATCCAGTATTCATAACCACACTTTAAATGTAAAAACTAACAAACCCGAAGGAATTTGCCGAACATTGCCCAAGCTTAGCAGGAGAGGAAAGGAATGGAGACCAATCTGTCCTCAGATGTACTGTCTAGTATGCAAGTGATGTAAATTAATTAATCTGTGTACTGCAATTCCTCTTTACCTGGCCCACCTGCAGATCTATACCATCAGATTAGTAACATAACACTGTTACAGCAGGAGGCCACAGAATGATGGAAAAAGTCTGGACATCGAAGGAGACATTCTTTAAGTAGTCTATCAGTTGGGATCGAATACGCATTGATTTGGAAAGCCCCTCTTCATTTAGAATGAAAA
>NW_025538856.1:0-16173 GCF_020615455.1 Coregonus clupeaformis | reverse complement strand
CCCAAATTTTGAAATCCACCTAGCCCCCTCCAAAGCACATCGATTGACATCTAAGGCCTCCCAGGAGTACAGCAAAACAAACCCCAGCTCCCCACGACATTACCTTCTCTACATACAGAATTGGACAGGGGTGTCCAATTGAGTTTTTATCCCTGTACCTATGTGCTAAAAACATAACCACATTTTGAAATCCACCTAACCCCCTCCAAACCCCATCAATGGACATCTACGGCCTCCCAGGAGTACAACAAAACCAACCCCAGCTCCCCACGACATTACCTTCTCCACATACAGAATTGGACAGGGGTGTCCGATGGAGTTTTTATCCCTGTACCTAACCCTAACCCTAACCCTAACCCTAACCCTAAACCCTAACCCTAACCCTAACCCTAACCCTAACCCTAACACATTTTCAAAAAAGGGACTAGCGACAAATCTACCGACTTTTTCTGGTGTTATTGGAGTCATTTGGAGACTCTGATGTGAAAGCACGTATCGTTCGTACTCTTCTCAACGAGCAGCGGGTGGTTAAAATTAGCGTTTTTTACAGCCCGGCTCTATCTCTGGAACGGAATGTCGGAGCGACTTTGGCTGCCCGTAATTTTCCCACCTACCCCTGAGCAGTTAAAATTGGCGTGTTTTACAGCCCGGCTCTATCTCTGGAGCGACTTTGGCTGCCCGTAATTTTCCCACCTAACCCTGAGCTGTTAAAATTGGCGTGTTTTTACAGCCCCGGCTCTATCTCTGGAACAAATGGTATTTCAGTGGACCCGTATATACGAACATCATATTTACCATTGAAGTGTTTTGCATTAATTAAAAAACTAGTCTATTTTAGAAGACGTGTATTGACCTCTTTTGTTCCTAATACCAGATTTGAATTGACGCAACTTAACACAAGAGTCTATTGTCCTGCTAATAGCCCATCATGGGTGGATGGATTGTTGCCTCTGCCTGTTGGAGGTGGAGTTCCAGAGCTCACAGGTGTGCCTGGCATGGATTGTGACTCCATGTCGTTCCTCGCCCTCTTCAACGCATCATTCTCCGTCTGATGGAATGTGTGTACATTAGTACGCAGTAAATTGATGCGTGCCTCTCCGGCCAGTGTTGCCAACTTAGCGACTTTGTCGCTATATTTATCAAGTTTTCAGACCCCTCTAGCGACACATTTTCAAAAAAGGGACTAGCGACAAATCTACCGACTTTTTCTGGTGTTATTGGAGTCATTTGGAGACTCTGATGTGAAAGCACGTATCTAAACCTAACCCTAACCCTAACCCTAACCCTAACCCTAACGCCTCCCAGGAGTACAACAAAACAAACCACAGCTCCCCACGACATTTCCTTCTCCACATACAGAATTGGACAGGGTTGTCCAATTGAGTTTTTATCCCTGTAACTAACCAAATTTTGAAATCCACCTAGCCCCCTCCAAAGCACATTGATTGACATCTACGGCCTCCCAGGAGAACAGCAAAACAAACCACAGCTCCCCACGACATTACCTTCTCCACATACAGAATTGGACAGGGGTGTCCAATTGAGTTTTTATCCCTGTACCTAACCCTAACCCTAACCCTAACCTAACCCTAACCCTAACCCTAACCCTAACCCTAACCCTAACCCTAGCCCCCTCCAAAGCACATCGATGGACATCTACGGCCTCCCAGGAGTAGAGCAAAACAAACCCCAGCTCCCCACGACATTACCTTCTCCACATACAGAATTGGACAGGGGTGTCCAATTGAGTTTTTATCCCTGTACCCTAACCCTAACCCTAGCCCCCTCCAGCACATCGATTGACATCTACGGCCTCCCAGGAGTACAACAAAACAAACCCCAGCTCCCCACGACATTACCTTCTCCACATACAGAATTGGACAGGGGTGTCCAATGGAGTTTTTATCCCTGTACCTATGTGCTAAAAACATAACCAAATTTTGAAATCCACCTAGCCCCCTCCAAAGCACATCAATTAACATCTACGGCCTCCCAGGAGTACCACAAAAAAAAAACCAGCTCCCCACGACATTACCTTCTCTACATACAGAATTGGACAGGGGTGTCCAATTGAGTTTTTATCCCTGTACCTATGTGCAAAAAAAATAACCACATTTTGAAATCCACCTAGCCCCCTCCAAAGCACATCGATTGACGTCTACGGCCTCCCAGGAGTACAGTAAAACAAACCACAGCTACCCACGACATTACCTTCTCCACATACAGAATTGGACAGGGGTGCAAAAAAAGTTCCCTGTAAAACCATCTAGGAGCACGTTTCAATACCCCCAGAGTCATCTGGAATAGGTTTGTGTTGCACTTTTTTTTAAGTCACCAAAGAGCCAAACAGCAGAATTCATCAGACGGAGACTAAGTTTTGAAATCCACCTAGCCCCCTCCAAAGCACATCGATGGACATCTACGGCCTCCCAGGAGTACAACAAAACAAACCCCAGCTCCCCACGACATTACCTTCTCCACATACAGAATTGGACAGGGGTGTCCGATGGAGTTTTTATCCCTGTACCTATGTGCAAAAAACAAAACCACATTTTGAAATCCACCTAGCCCCCTCCAAAGCACATCGATGGACATCTACGGCCTCCCAGGAGTACAACAAAACAAACCCCAGCTCCCCCACGACATTACCTTCTCCACATACAGAATTGGACAGGGGTGTCCAATGGAGTTTTTATCCCCTGTACCTATGTGCTAAAAACATAACCAAATTTTGAAATCCACCTAGCCCCCTCCAAAGCACATCAATGAACATCTATGGCCTCCCAGGAGTACAACAAAACAAACCCCAGCTCCCCACGACATGACCTTCTCCACATACAGAATTGGACAGGGGTGTCCAATTGAGTTTTTATCCCTGTACCCTATGTGCAAAAAAAATAACCAAATTTTGAAATCCACCTAGCCCCCTCCAAAGCACATCGATTGACATCTACGGCCTCCCAGGAGTAGAGCAAAACAAACCCCAGCTCCCCCACGACATTACCTTCTCCACATACAGAATTGGACAGGGGTGTCCAATTGAGTTTTTTTCCCTGTACCCTAACCCTAACCCTAGCCCCCTCCAAAGCACATCGATGGACATCTACGGCCTCCCAGGGAGTACAACAAAACAAACCCCAGCTCCCCACGACATTACCTTCTCCACATACAGAATTGGACAGGGGTGTCCGATGGAGTTTTTATCCCTGTACCTATGTGCAAAAAACAAAAACAAATTTTGAAATCCACCTAGCCCCCTCCAAAGCACATCGATGGACATCTACGGCCTCCCAGGAGTACAACAAAACAAACCCCAGCTCCCCACGACATTACCTTCTCCACATACAGAATTGGACAGGGGTGTCCAATTGAGTTTTTATCCCTGTACCTATATGCAAAAAAAATAACCAAATTTTGGAAATCCACCTAGCCCCCCTCCAAAGCACATCGATTGACATCTACGGCCTCCCAGGAGTAGAGCAAAACAAACCCCAGCTCCCCACGACATTACCTTCTCCATACAGAATTGGACAGGGGTGTCCAATTGAGTTTTTATCCCTGTACCCTAACCCTAACCCTAGCCCCCTCCAAAGCACATCGATGGACATCTACGGCCTCCCAGGAGTACAACAAAACAAACCCCAGCTCCCACGACATTACCTTCTCCACATACAGAATTGGACAGGGGTGTCCAATGGAGTTTTTATCCTGTACCTATGTGCTAAAAACATAACCACATTTTGAAATCCACCTAGCCCCCTCCAAAGCACATCAATTAACATCTACGGCCTCCCAGGAGTACCACAAAAAAAAACCCAGCTCCCCACGACATTACCTTCTCCACATACAGAATTGGACAGGGGTGTCCAATTGAGTTTTTATCCCTGTACCTATGTGCAAAAAAAATAACCACATTTTGAAATCCACCTAGCCCCCTCCAAAGCACATCGATTGACATCTACGGCCTCCCAGGAGTACAGTAAAACAAACCACAGCTACCCACGACATTACCTTCTCCACATACAGAATTGGACAGGGGTGCAAAAAAAGTTCCCTGTAAAACCATCTAGGAGCACGTTTCAATACCCCCTGAGTCATCTGGAATAGGTTTGTGTTGCACTTTTTTTTTAGTCACCAAAGAGCCAAACACTTAGCAGAATCGATCAGACGGAGACTAAGTTTTGAAATCCACCTAGCCCCCTCCAAAGCACATCGATGGACATCTACGGCCTCCCAGGAGTACAACAAAACAAACCCCAGCTCCCCACGACATTACCTTCTCCACATACAGAATTGGACAGGGGTGTCCAATTGAGTTTTTATCCCTGTACCTATGTGCAAAAAAAATAACCAAATTTTGAAATCCACCTAGCCCCCTCCAAAGCACATCGATTGACATCTACGGCCTCCCAGGAGTAGAGCAAAACAAACCCCAGCTCCCCACGACATTACCTTCTCCACATACAGAATTGGACAGGGGTGTCCAATTGAGTTTTTATCCCTGTACCCTAACCCTAACCCTAGCCCCCTCCAAAGCACATCGATTGACATTTACGGCCTCCCAGGTGTACAACAAAACAAACCCCAGCTCCCCACGACATTACCTTCTCCACATACAGAATTGGACAGGGGTGTCCAATGGAGTTTTTATCCCTGTACCTATGTGCTAAAAACATAACCAAATTTTGAAATCCACCTAGCCCCCTCCAAAGCACATCAATTAACATCTATGGCCTCCCAGGAGTACAACAAAACAAACCCCAGCTCCCCACGACATGACCTTCTCCACATACAGAATTGGACAGGGGTGTCCAATTGAGTTTTTATCCCTGTACCTAACCTAACCCTAACCCTAACCCTAACCCTAACCCTAACCCCTAACCCCTAACCCTACATCTACGGCCTCCCAGGAGTACAGCAAAACAAACCCCAGCTCCCCACCACATTACCTTCTCCACATACAGAATTGGACAGGGGTGTCCAATTGAGTTTTTATCCCTGTACCTAACCCTAACCCTAACCCCTAACCCCTAACCCTAACCCCTAACCCTAACCAAATTTTGAAATCCACCTAGCCCCCTCCAAAGCACATCGATTGACATCTACGTCCTCCCAGGAGTACAGCAAAACAAACCCCAGCTCCCCACGACATTACCTTCTCCACATACAGAATTGGACAGGGGTGTCCAATTGAGTTTTTATCCCTGTACCTAACCCTAACCCTAACCCTAACCCTAACCCTAACCCTTACCCTAACCCTAACCCTAACCCTAACCCTAACCCTAACCTAACCTAACCCTAACCCTAACCCTAACCCCTAACCTAACCCTAACCCTAACCCTAACCCTAACCCTAACCCTAACCCTAACCCCCTCAACCCTAACCCTAACCCTAACTCCTAACCCCTAACCCATCTACGGCCTCCCAGGAGTAGAGCAAAACAAACCCCAGCTCCCCACGACATTACCTTCTCCACATACAGAATTGGACAGGGGTGTCCAATTGAGTTTTTATCCCCTGTACCCTAACCCTAACCCTAGCCCCTCCAACGCACATCGATGGACATCTACGGCCTCCCAGGAGTACAACAAAACAAACCCCAGCTCCCCACGACATTACCTTCTCCACATACAGAATTGGACAGGGGTGTCCAATGGAGTTTTTATCCCTGTACCTAACCCTAACCCTAACCCTAACCCTAACCCTAACCCTAACCTCTAACCCTAACCCTAACCCTAACCCTATCCCTAACCCTAACCCTAACCCTAACCCTAACCCTAACCCCTAACCCTAACCCCTAACCCTCAACCCCTAACCCTAACCCTAACCCTAACCCTAACCCTAACCCTAACCTCTTTTATAGTGTTTTTCTAGGCAAATGAAAAAAGTGATCCTGGAATATGCCTTTCCTATTTCCTTTTATATTCTGCCAATTTGAATGGCCTTTCTGACCCAGGCACATGAACCACCTCTGAGCAGTCTGGATACAAAAGGACATAAGGTCCTTCGTGCATGTCCTTGTTAAATGTTGTCATTTTCTGGACAGCTTGTTTCAGTAGATCAGGTGCTGCTACCTCTGGGTCTGTAAATAACGGTAGTGTTTTCCCTCTTAGAGGTTTTAAATCAGTTCCACTTGGCACCATCAATCCTACGTTTATCTAGTAAAATAACAAAGATATAATTAATGTATACATAGGTAAAATAAATATACACAAACACACAAATACATATAGAGCATTGCAAAATTGTATAGGACGGTCAGTACACCTTACCTGGACGTGTTTTCTTTCTTTAGGCCTATATCTTCCTTTTGGCCCATAGTTAAAAGACTGTCGTTCTTTTGATTTCGAGCTTCTGTACTCCATGAGCTGTTTGTATGATGGGCATGGCTGTTCTGCAGAAATGGACAGAGTTCCGAAACAGAAAGTTAGAAGCCGCTCAAAAAATCATTAGCGTTACTGTCCTTAGATAGCTAGCGTTTTGGTTTTGCTAAACTTACTTTGCATAGCACTGTCCGGCTGTCGAGACGTCCCCTGTGTTTCCAATGTTTCCGTCTTGTCCGCGTCCTTTAAAAACTCCAAACACCGACCACACGTAAAGCAAAACCGCGTTAAGCTGTTCATGTGTTTGCCACAAAAACGGGCAAAACATCCCTCGAGCCGCAGTCCATGTTCGATGCGGTCACCATAAACGCCATAAACTCCACAACAACAACACGAAAAGACCACGCTCATCACTTCCGTGTCACTTCCGGTATGTGGTACATTCCTTTTCCGTGAAGAATCTGTCATTTGTACATTTGTTTCGGGACTGGTAAAAGTGTTTTGCGTCTTGTTAATTTGTTTTCTAAAATGTAAATTTGTCTCGAGCTTTGTAAAGTCGCTGGGCCAGACAGGACTGGCAAAAGTGCTCTTCACTGACGAGTCGCGGTTTTGTCTCACCAGGGGTGATGGTCGGATTCGCGTTTATCGTCGAAGGAATGAGCGTTACACCGAGGCCTGTACTCTGGAGCGGGATCGAGGTGGAGGGTCCGTCATGGTCTGGGGCGGTGTGTCACAGCATCATCTGACTGAGCTTGTTGTCATTGCAGGCAATCTCAACGCTGTGCGTTACAGGGAAGACATCCTCCTCCCTCATGTGGTACCCTTCCTGCAGGCTCATCCTGACAAGACCCTCCAGCATGACAATGCCACCAGCCATACTGCTCGTTCTGTGTGTGATTTCCTGCAAGACAGAAATGTCAGTGTTCTGCCATGGCCAGCGAAGAGCCCGGATCTCAATCCCATTGAGCACGTCTGGGACCTGTTGGATCGGAGGGTGAGGGCTAGGGCCATTCCACCCCAGAACTGTCCGGGAACATACAGGTGCCTTGGTGGAAGTGTGGGGTAACATCTCACAGCAAGAACTGGCAAATCTGGTGCAGTCCATGAGGAGATGCACTGCAGTACTTAATGCAGCTGGTGGCCACACCGGATACTGACTGTTACTTTTGTTCAGGGACACATTATTCAATTTCTGTTAGTCACATGTCTGTGGAACTTGTTCAGTTTATGTCTCAGTTGTTGAATCTTATGCTCGTACAAATATTTACACATTAAGTTTGCTGAAAATAAACGCAGTTGACAGTGAGAGGATGTTTGTTTTTTTTGCTGAGTTTATATGCGAAAACAAACCATATGGGGGATTGGAAGTGATGCAGATAATTACATTGATGGAAGTTACAATCTATCTGCAATATTAATGCTGATCTAACCCCTAAAAAAAAGTATGGTTCTACGAATACCTGGAAGGCCATCAGTACTTTCCCTGTCACTCTGAATCTTTTGGGTGAGAAGATTCTCTGAGACAGTGCGTGGTCTGACATAAAACCGTACATGAACCGTGTGGGCACGTCCTCCCATGTCACGTCACCGGCGTGACTTTACTCATCCCTCGCGCTCTGGAGAGGTCATAATCCATACTTTCAATCATACGGATGGTTTACAACAGGGTTCTTCAATTCCGGTCCTGGAGGGCCGAAACACTTCTGTTTTTTATTTCTACCTGGTAGTTAATTGCACTCACCTGGTGTCCCAGGTCTGAATTAGCCCCTGATTAGAAGGAGAGGATGAAAAACAGAGGTGTTTCGGCCCTCCAGGACCGGAATTGAAGAACCCCTGGTTTACAAGGTATTCGTAGAACCATAGTTACATTTGTAACTTCTATTTCCTGAGCTACGCCCCTATACATAAATGTTTCTTGAAGGTATCTGACCAACATATTCCCAGTCATGTGAAATCCATAGATTAGGGTTTATTGAATTTATTTCAATTGACAGATTTCCTTTATGTGAACTCAGTAAAATCTTTAATTGTTGCATGTTTATTTTTTGTTCAGTGTATACATGAGTTGTATATAGGCCCTCTGTAGCTCAGTTGGTAGAGCATGGCGTTTTCAAAAAGTGAGAAATTCAGGCACAATAAGTTGAGTACTGCTTAAATAAACCCGACTTCGATGGTATATGTGCAGGAGCGCCACAATGCCTTAGAGTTAATCTTCTATAAGAGGAACAGGAGCGCAAGCTGTAGAACATTTTAGTTGCTGGTACTCAGCCCTGGTGAGCTCTTGCCCAAGTCAAGCACTGTTAGCAAAGACGGTCTCCCGAGTGGCGCAGTGGTCTAAGGCACTGCAATGCAGTGCTAGAGATCCTGGTTCGAATCCAGGCTCTGTCGTAGCCGGCCGCGACTGGGAGACCCATGGAGCGGCGCACAATTGGCCCAGCATCGTCCAGGGTATGGGAAGGAATGGCCGGCAGGGATGTAGCTCAGTTGGTAGAGCATGGCGTTTGCAACGCCAGGGTTGTGGGTTTGATTCCCACGGGGCCAGTATGAAAAATATATATTTAAAAAATGTATGCACTCATTAACTGTAAGTTGCTCTGGATAAGAACGTCTGCTAAATGACTAAAATGGAAGACCATTATATTATTATTTGTTCATATAGCCAACTATCAAGTCTTACTATCATTGATACAAAACAGTCAATAGGATGCTCACAACAACCAACTTCATGTGGCTAAATAGTGCTCACCAGCCAGTAAACATGAATATACAAATACAATTTATTGAATCACAACTTTTAATTTGAACGTAAAACATGCATAGGTGGCATTAGTGGATCAACGTTAGATGTCTTGGTATCATTGCTGATTCGCTTTGACTTTGTTGTAAAGGTAGTCCATCAGTTTCTAAATGAGAAAGATTAGTCAATTAATTGTAGGGGATATATTGTCCATTTTAAATGAGAAATTCACAACAGATTACATTTTACCATCAACTTCTGCATCTGGAGAATAGCCATGTCATCCAGTAACCCAATGTCGGCATCTTCAACAGTATCATCCGAGAGGCACAATGTCTTTGGAGAAAATATATGACTAGTTTAGACTGCTTGAAATAACTTAAACCCCAACAACCTCAATATGAAAAGTTACCTCTCCATGGGCTGTAGAGATTGTTACATGTGGAGACAATCCAGACAGGGAGCAATACAGGTGGTCATCACTGGCTGACCGCAAAACAGATCTAGAAACAGAATTTAGGACAGAATTAATTTGATCAACTCTGATATCCCTTAAAAGATTGCAGTTTTGAAACTGCAGTAAAGGTGCAGTAACTGCAGTCGACTCAACTGGTATTTTGGACCCAGTAATTGCAGAACTGCAGTTACACTGCACTGGGATTGTGATAAGTGAAGACAAACCCGTGTTTCGTTCCAGTCAGTGGCGACTGATCACTGATTTTGGCAAGACGAAGTTTTGGTTATTTTTGTATTTGTGGATGTGGCACACCTGCAAGAACAAATGAGCAGAATCAACCAGAAGAGGGCGTTTCAACTAACACTACTGAATTAGTTCAATCAGGTGTTTGAGTGGTGGACTGGAATAAAATGAGTAGCACCCGGTTGCTCACCAGGACTGATGAATATATAGGGAGAGTTACCGTAGGCTTCAGTGCTTGAGCTATTGGCAAGTAATCTGGCTTTCTTGGAACCCTTTAGAAAAAGAAAAAATACAATTTAGTACATTTTCTATGTGGAAATGGCCAGTCTGTTCCCAAACACACATTGGTCTAATGCCATGCAAATAAAGTGGGAGCTAAACTATACCTACCGCTGCCTAAACATCAGCCCTTTATGGTTGTGGGGTCTGCTCACCAACCAAGAATTCACAGAATGGGACAAACACCAAATTGAGACTGCATGCAGAATTCTGCATAAACATGGGTGTAGAACGTAAAACACCAAATAATGCATGCAGAGCAGAATTAGGCAGATACCCGCTAATTATCAAAATACAGAAAAGAGCCGTTAAAATTCTACAACTACCTTAAAGGAAGCGATTCACAGAGACCAGAGCCCCAGGACAGCTACACAATTAGACCCAACCAAATCGTGAGAAAACAAAATGATAATTACTTAACACATTGGCATGACTTTACCAAAAAAACACAGCAAACTGGACTGCTATTTGGACCTAAACAGAGAGTAGTGGCAGAATACCTGACCACTGACAACCAAAATTAAGGAAAGCTTTGACTATGTGTAGACTCAGTGAACATAGTCTTGCTATTGAGATGCAGCCATAGCCGGTCTTCTCTTGAGAGCCAGGTCTGCCTGTGCACTCTGCCCACAGAACGAGGTGGAAACTGACCTGCACTTCCTAACCTGCCAAATGTATGACCAGAGAGACATTTCCCTCAGATTACAGACCTACAAAGAACTCGAAAACAAATCAAATTTGGATAAACTCCCATATATTAGGCGAAATACCAGTGTGTCATCACAGCAGCAAGATTTGGGACCTGTTGCCACAAGAAAAGGGCAACTAGTGAAGAACAAACAATTGTAAATACAACCCCTGTTTATTTTCCCTTTTGTACTTTATCCATTTGCACATCTTTATAACACTGTTTATTATCTATTTCACGTGCTTTGGCAATGTAAACATACGTTTCCCATGCCAATAAAGCTCTTTGAATTGCGCAGCTACCTTTGATGGTTCTGTTGTAGTCTTCCGTTTATGAGCCGATGCACCTTCACTTACTTTGACTACAGAAGTAAGAAATGTATCGTTAATGACAAGTTTATATGCCATTTAAATTAATTGAGGAAATAAACCATTACCTTTTTTACTGAGCTTCCTAGTGAGAGGCTGGTGAATCTCGGGTGACTCGGTCTGTAAAATATGTTGGATGTTGACATTTCTACAGTAAGCCACAAGGAGGCAGTACTAAGCCATTTATAGCCAGTCGGATAATCAATGTTCCATCCTACCTTTATGGCGATTGTGACTTCACCTGCCGAAATGTCATCTGCTAGGAAAGTAAGGGGTGGAAACAACCCTTACTTAAAAACATACATGTATTCCAAAAAATTATTAAAATACAATTGAAAATCGCACCATTTATTAAATCCATTATCAGGGTTTTTTGAAGCGCAGGTGGCATTTTCATCAATTCCACTTTGAAAACCTGATCTACTGTTGCAAGAGTCTGCTCCAATTTTGCCTCCATCTCGTTTATACGGTCCTGTGCTGTAAAGGGAGAACATAGTGAATTCAGTTCATTTGAAGAACATGGAAAACGGACGGGTAGGGTTAGGCCTTCTTCAAATTAAAAACCTTCTTTCGAACTGTTGAATAAAAAGCGCCCCTCGCTTTTGGCGCATCTCTTTGCTAATTTGACCATCTGTGTGTCCTTCTGCCTGATTGCTGATTTTTTCTTATCCTTCTTGGTGCCATGGTTTCATCAGTGTGCCTTTTCCCCCTGCCTCCACATCACCTGAACGCTGATTTATAACCTTCAGGACACCAGGTGTTCCTGATCAGTCAATTGACCTTAAATTGACCCTAGAATCCACCTGAGGCCACTAATAACTCATCTCACTAACCATTAGTGCTGGGCTAGGACAAAACTGTGTCCTGTGGGTCAATCTAATATTAATTTAAAAGATGGCCAAGTTTAAGATCTATTAACAGTTCAGTACTGGAAAGCTGATGTTTTACATTTTACATTTACATTTTAGTCATTTAGCAGACGCTCTTATCCAGAGCGACTTACAGGAGCAATTAGGGTTAAGTGCCTTGCTCAAGGGCACATTTACGTCATTTAGCAGACGCTCTTATCCAGAGCGACTCACCAATTGGTGCGTTCACCCTATAGCCAGTGGGATAACCACTTTACAATTTTGGGGGGGGGTAGAAGGATTACTTTATCCTATCCCAGGTATTCCTTAAAGAGGTGGGGTTTCAAATGCCTCCGGAAGGTGGTGAGTGACTCCGCTGTCCTGGCGTCGTGAGGGAGCTTGTTCCACCATTGGGGTGCCAGAGCAGCGAACAGTTTTGACTGGGCTGAGCGGGAACTATGCTTCCGCAGAGGAAGGGAGCCAGCAGGCCAGAGGTGGATGAACGCAATGCCCTCGTTTGGGTGTAGGGACTGATCAGAGCCCGAAGGTACGGAGGTGCCGTTCCCCTCACTGCTCCATAGGCAAGCACCATGGTCTTGTAGCGGATGCGAGCTTCAACTGGAAGCCAGTGGAGTGTGCGGAGGAGGGGGTGACGTGAGAGAACTTGGGAAGGTTGAACACCAGACGGGCTGCGGCATTCTGGATGAGTTGTAGGGGTTTAATGGCACAGGCAGGGAGGCCAGCCAACAGCGAGTTGCAGTAGTCCAGACGGGAGATGACAAGTGCCTGGATTAGGACCTGTGCCGCTTCCTGTGTAAGGCAGGGTCGTACTCTCCGAATGTTGTAGAGCATGAACCTGCAGGAGCGGGTCACCGCCTTGATGTTGGCGGAGAACGACAGGGTGTTGTCCAGGGTCACGCCTAGGCTCTTCGCACTCTGGGAGGAGGACACAGCGGAGTTGTCAACCGTGATGGCGAGATCATGGAACGGGCAGTCCTTCCCCCGGGAGGAAGAGCAGCTCCGTCTTGCCAGGGGTTCAGCTTGAGGTGGTGATCCGTCATCCATACTGATATGTCTGCCAGACATGCAGAGATGCGATTCGCCACCTGGTTATCAGAAGGGGGAAAGGAGAAGATTAGTTGTGTATCGAGGAGACAACATCAACATCACCTGTACTGTCCTGGGAGAGCCAGAGATGGACGTCAGCTTCACATGGACTTATCCTGGCCAGGTAAACTGGATGTCACCATTTCTCAGTGATGCTTGACCTTGGTGTTTCGTCTCTTCAGCTTGTGAGACACACCACCCGCGTCTTCCAGAGCGTCATGGCCGTCGATGACCTGGAGACCATCGACTTTGGAAGATACATCTGCAGAGCCAAGAACAAGCACGGGAGATGGCCACCAGCTCCACTCTAACTAGCTAGACAGCAAGAGAGAACACTTATAACCTGTATAGGCATCATTCCACTTCAGTGGCTACTTCACATTAGGCCTCTTGCAGCTTGAGTAGATTTCATCTATGTTTGCCACTTTGCTGAGGTTGATTGACCAATAAGGCTAGCACAGAGGGATTATACTAGTTGAGCTATTAGAAAACCACAGTGTCAGTTTGACTAGCTCTGTTATCCAGTCAAAATCTGAATGTAAATATCAATTTAGAAATCTGAATGTATCCAGCTTATGTAGATGCACATTTACTCAATGTGTCGGAGGACATTATTAAAGATATGTCCATACCTTTACCTCCTCTACAATGTATTTATGGTGAAACTCTTATTGGTAGGACAGATGGATCTGTATCCCCACACACCTTTCCCTTCTGCGGGAAAGACATTTTACAATGAAACAATATTGGATGCTTTGTTGGGGATTTGTCTAAAAGGAAGACCATCATGTGAGAGAAGCCTCTGCTCCCTCTGTCTGGTGTGAAGGGGGAATCAAATAGAAACAGTGTGCCCTGCCTCACTCCTAATGGGCTCCGCATGTGGAATGTGAAACTCCGGCCCAGATCTTATTATGGTCCAGTGTAACACACTGACTGCATTTCCCACCTCTCTCTCAACAGAAACGCACTAGGCTGTTGCTGTTTCTTAGAATGATCTATACTGAACTACATGGAAAGTGTTGATCCCATGTTTCATGCGCTTTAAATAAAAGATCCCAGAAATGTTCCATTCGCACAAAAAGCTTATTTCTCTAGAATTTTGTTCACAAATGTGGTTACATCCCCTGTTAGCGAGCATTTCTCCTTTGCCAAGATAATCCATCCACCTGACAGGTGTGGCACTATCAAGAGCTGATTAAACAGCGTGATCATTACACAGGTGCACCTTGTGCTGGGGACAATAAAAGGCCACTCTAAAATGTGCAGTTTTGTCACACAACACAATGACACAGATTTCTCAAGTTTTGAGGGAGCGTGCAATTGGCATGCTGACTGCAGGAATGTCCACCAGAGCTGTAATTATCTCTTATTTTCTCCAGTTTATTTGTGTTTATAAACTGGAGAAAATAATTGAAATTGCATACATTGGTTTTGAAATTGCATTGCTGTTCACTGCAATGTTGTTGTTCCCAAAGTATGTCAATCCTGATTAGCCAATGGGCTTTCATGATTTTACAGGAGTTTCATAATATTTGTTCAGCGCAAGACGACCAGCCTCGGCTCTCCCACCAAATTCAAAACCAAGGCAGCACTGAACATCAGCTAGCAAGCCTTTTGTTATAAGTTCAGGGCGCGAAATGTCATCAGCAAAGAAAAATAAGACAGATGTCCTCTTGGACAAAGGAATATCGATTTGTTTTACAGAAGGACCGGTCTGTTGTAAAACTGTTGTTTGTCGGACATCAAGTGTATTGATGACGTTGCCATAAATACATATCTTTAATATGAGGTATCAAATATTTATCTTAGAGGGAAAACAAATCCTGGTATTCCTCAGCACTAGTAGAACATGACACATTAATGCTCCTCTCACAGCCAAGACTAAGATCACAGTGGAGGGGAAAGCCATGACTAAGATCACTGTGGAGGGGAAAGCCAAGACTAAGATCACTGTGGAGGGGAAAGCCAAGACTAAGATCACTGTGGAGGGGAAAGCCATGACAGCCAAGACTAAGATCACAGTGGAGGGGAAAGCCAAGACTAAGATCACTGTGGAGGGGAAAGCCATGACTAAGATCACTGTGGAGGGAAAGCCAAGACTAAGATCACTGTGGAGGGGAAAGCCATGACAGCCAAGACTAAGATCACTGTGGAGGGGAAAGCCATGACTAAGATCACTGTGGAGGGGAAAGCCATGACTAAGATCACTGTGGAGGGGAAAGCCAAGACTAAGATCACTGTGGAGGGGAAAGCCATGACAGCCAAGACTAAGATCACTGTGGAGGGGAAGCCATGACTAAGATCACTGTGGAGGGGAAAGCCAAGACTAAGATCACTGTGGAGGGGAAAGCCATGACAGCCAAGACTAAGATCACTGTGGAGGGGAAAGCCATGACTAAGATCACTGTGGAGGGAAAGCCATGACTAAGATCACTGTGGAGGGGAAAGCCATGACCAAGATCACTGTGGAGGGGAAAGCCATGACAGCCAAGACTAAGATCACTGTGGAGGGAAAGCCAAGACTAAGATCACTGTGGAGGGAAAGCCATGACTAAGATCACTGTGGAGGGGAAAGCCAAGACTAAGAATCACTGTGGAGGGGAAAGCCAGTGACAGCCAAGACTAAGATCACTGTGAGGGGAAAGCCAAGAATAAGATCACTGTGGAGGGGGAAAGCCATACTAAGATCACTGTGAGGGGAAAGCCAAGAACTAAGATCACTGTGGAGGGGAAATGCCAAGACTAAGATCACTGTGGAGGGGGAAAGCCATGACAGCCAGACTACAGATCACTGTGGAGGGGAAAGCTAAGACAGCCAAGACTAAGATCACAGTGGAGGGAAAAAGCAAAGAGGCTAGAAGTACTAGATGGGATGCTCTTGTCAGGTGGGGTAAGTATTAGATGGGAGTAGGGGGTGTAACGATTGATTTTAATAACGATTCGACTTTGTATCACGATTCGTGGTTGGTCGATACGATTCAAGACGATATTGGTTCATTTAGAACGATACGATCCGAAACGATTCAGTGACTTGAAATCGATTCAGTAACCTTTTAGCCAAAAAAATTCAACCAGTGTGACTGAAATAAATACCTGGATACTGGACAGTGCAGGTGAAGTTTC
>NW_025538855.1:0-16174 GCF_020615455.1 Coregonus clupeaformis | reverse complement strand
ATTTTCTGGAGAAAAAAATCTCATGTTGTCATAAGTTGATTGGCTTCATGATGAAAATTACAGGCCTCTCTCCTCTTTTTAAGTAGGAGAACCAGCACAATTGCTGGCTGACTCAAATACTTTTCCCCCACTGTACATACAAAAAGTATTTAGTCAGCCACCAATTGTGCTAAGTTCTTCCACTTAAAAAGATGAGAGAGGCCTGTAATTTTCTATCATAGGTACATCGCCGAACTATGACAGACAAAAATGAGAAAAAAATTCCAGAAAATCACATTGTGGTGAGGATTTTATTGGGCGAATTTATTTGTAAAAATTATGGTGGAAAATAAGGATTTGGTCACCTACAAACAAGCAAGATTTCTGGCTCTCACAGACCTGTAACTTCTTCTTTAAGAGGCCTCCTCTGTCCTCCACTCGCTACCTGTATTAATGGCACCTGTTTCGAACTTGTTATCAGTATAAAAGACACCTGTTCAACAACCTCAAACAGTCACACTCCAAACTCCACTATGGCTAAGACTCCAAAGAGCTCAAAGGACACCAGAAACAAAAATTGTAGACCTGCACCAGGCTAGGAAGACTGAATCTGCAACAGGTAAGCAGCTTGGTCTGAAGTGAAATCAACTGGGGAGCAATTAATAGGAAATGGAAGACATACAAGACCACTGATAATCTCCTGATCTGGGGCTCAACAGCAAGATCTCACCCTGTGGGGTCAAAATGATCACGAGAACGGTGAGCAAAAATCCCAGAACCACACAGGGGGACCCTAGTGAATGACTCCGGCAGAGAGCTGGGCCCAAAGCAACAAAGCCTACCATCAGTAAACACACTACGCCTGCCAGGGACCCAAAACCTGCAGTACAAGACGTGTCCCCGCTTAAGCCAGTACATGTCCAGTGGCCCGTGCCTGAAGCTTGCTAGTGCATTTGGATGATCCAGAAGAGGATTGGGAGAATGTCAGATGAAACCAAAATATAATTTTTTTGGTAAAACTCAACTCGATGGTTTGGGAGGACAAAGAATGCTGAGTTGCATCCAAAGAACACCATACCTACTGTGAAGCAGGGGGTGGAAACATCATGCTTTGGGGGGCTGTTTTTCTGCAAAGGGACCAGGACGACTGATCCGTAGTAAAGGAAAGAATGAATGGGGCCATGTATCATGAGAGATTTTGAGGAAAACCTCCCTCCATCAGCAAGGGCATTGGAAGATGAAACCGTGGCTTGGGCCCTTCAGGCATGACAATGATCCCAAACACACCCCGGGTAACGAAGGAGTGGCTTCGTAAGAAAGCTATTTCAAGGTCCTGGGAGGCCTGGTCAGCTAGGGGTCTCCAGATCTCAACCCCATAGAAAATCTTTGGCGTGGAGTTGAAAGTCCCGTATTGCTCAGCGACCAGCCCCAAAACAACTGCTCTAGAGGAGATCTGCATGTGTGAGGAATGGGCCAAAATACCAGCAAACAGTGTGTGAAAACCTAGAAGACTTACAAGAAAACGCTTGACCTGCGTCATTGCCAACAAAGGGTATATAACGAAAGTATTGAGAAACTTTTGTTATTAGACCAAATACTATTTTCCACCATAATTTGTCAAACAAACTCATAAAAACTCCTACAATGTGTATTTTCTGATTTTTTTCCTCATTTTCTCTGTCATAGCTGCAAGACCCTATGATGAAAAATTACAGGCCTCTCTCATACTTTTAAGTGGAAGAACTTGCACAATAATGGTGGCTGACTAACTACTTTTTTCCCCACTGATATATATAGAAAGTGGGGAGAATGCTATTTGATATCCGTATTGTGCAGCTTTTCGACTACAAAGCGCCTATGTAGAGGTTTTCATATCATAGGTACAATGTAAATTAATTACTTAAAAATCATACAATGTGTATTTTCTGGATTTTTGTCTCTCACAGTTGAAGTGTTACTTATGATAAAAATTACAGACTACAGGCTTTTGAAAGTAGGAAAACCTGCAAAATCGGCAGTGTATCAAATACTTGTTCTCCCCACTTTAGGTTTGTTTTTCAACCACACCACAAATTTCTTGTTAACAAACTATATACCCGGCAAGTCGGTTAGGATATCTACTTTGTGCAGTTGACACAAGTAATTTTTCCAACAATTGTTTACAAGACAAATTATTTCATTTACACTCACAATGTATCACAATTCAGTGTGGGTAAGAAGTCCGATTGTGTGTTTAAAACAGCTTGGAAAATTCCAGAAAATGATGTCATGGCTTTAGAAGCAACTAGGCTAATTTGGACATCATTTGAGTCAATTGGAGGCGTACCTGTGGATGTATTTCAAGGCCTACCTTCACACTCAGTGCCTCTTTGCTTGACATCATGGGAAAATCGAAAGAAATCAGACCAAGACCCCAGAAAATAAGCATTTAGAACCCACAAGTCTGGCTCATCCTGGGAGCAATTTACAAACGCCTGAAGGCACCACTGCCTGCCATCTGTACAAACAATAGTACACAAGTATAAATACCATGAGGACCACGCGAGCCGCCCATAACGCTTCAGGACGGAGACGCCAGTTTTGTCTCCTAGAGATGAACGTATTTGGTCGGGTGCGAAAAATCAATCCCAGAACAACAGCAAAGGACCTTGTGAAGATGATGGATGAAACAGGTATAAAAGTATTATTATTCACAGAAAAACAAGTCCTATATCGATATAACCCGAAAGGCCGCCAGCAAGGTAAGAAGCCATTGCTCCAAAATCCTCCATAAAAAACAGACTACTGGAAGCTTTCGACTGCACATGGGGATAAAGATTGTACTTTTGGAGACATATCCTTGGTCTGGATGAAACAAAAAATAGAACTGTTTGGCTACAACGACCATCGCTATGTTTGGAGAAAAAGGTGGGTGCTTGCAAGTGAAGCAACACCATCCCAACCGTGAAGCATAAGGGGTAAGCCACACGTGGTGGTGCTTTTGCTGCAGGAGAGACTGGTGCACTTCCCAAAATAGATGGTATCAGTGAAGGAAAACTTATGTGAGATATATTGAAGCAACATCCCAAGTCATCAGTCAGGAAGTTAAAGCTTGGTCGCAAAATTGGTCTTCCGAAATGGACAATGAACCTACATACTCCCAAAGCTGTGGCAAAATGGCTTAAGGACAGATTACCAAGTCGAGGTATTGGAGTGGCTATCACAAAGCCCTGACCTCAATCCTATATCAAATGCGTGGGCAGAATTGAAAAAGGCGTAAAGAGAGCAAGGAGGCCTTACAAACCGACCCAGTTGACACCAGCTCTGCAGGAGGAATGGGCCAAAATTCACCCAATTTGATTGTGGGAAGCTTGTGGAAGGCTGACCCGAAATGTTTGACCCAAGTTAATCAATTTGAATACAATGCTACCAAATACTAATTGAATGTACGTAAAACGTTGACCCAGTAGGAATGTGGTGAAAGAGATGGAGCTGAAATACATCATTTTCTACTATTATTCTGACATTTCATATTTTTAAAAATGAAGCGGTGATCCTAACTGACCTAAGACAGGGAAGTTTATAGGATTAAAAGTCAGGAATTGTAAAAAAAGTGAGTTTAAATTCAAGCATGTAAACTTCCGACTTCAACTGACATATAGTCCCGCGTAGCTCAGTTGGAAGAGCAAATGGTTTAGCAACGCTGGTGGTTGTGGTGGTCCGATTCCATGGGGGGCCAAGGAAAAATGTATGCACTAACTGCAAGTCAGCCCTGATAAGAGCGTTTGCTAAAATTTAAATATATATATACACAGTACCAGTCAAAAGTAGATATGTATAATATGTTTTTGTAGGTTAGCAAAATGTTAAATATCACTTAAACATTGCATTCCTTAAGTGGTGAAGTTAACACTATCCACTGACACTCATTCAACACTTTCACTTAATAATAGCAGCCATTTTAAATGTTCTGTATTTGCAAAACTGTAACATTTATACAGAGCTGTTGTTTGCACAGAGTTACTATGACATTGTAGTCACCAAGTGTGTGTTATGATACAAATAGCATTTCTGACAACAGACAGCCTGGGGAGGCTAACTCCAACATTAGTTACAACAGACAGCCTGGGGAGGCTAACTCTCAACATTAGTTACAACAGACAGCCTGGGGAGGCTAACTCCAACATTAGTTACAACAGACAGCCTGGGGAGGCTAACTACAACATTAGTTACAACAGACAGCCTGGGGAGGCTAACTCCAACATTAGTTACAACAGACAGCCTGGGGAGGCTAACTCCAACATTAGTTACAACAGACAGCCTGGGGAGGCTTAACTCCAACATTAGTTACAACAGACAGCCTGGGGGAGGATAACTCCAACATTAGTTACAACAGACAGCCTGGGGAGATAACTCGCAACATTAGTTACAACAGACAGCCTGGGGAGGATAACTCCAACATTAGTTACAACAGACAGCCTGGGGAGGATAACTCAACATTAGTTACAACAGACAGCCTGGGGAGGCTAACTCCAACATTAGTTACAACAGACAGCCTGGGGAGGCTCAACTCCAACATTAGTTACAACAGACAGCCTGGGGAGGATAACTCCCAACATTAGTTACAACAGACAGCCTGGGGAGGCTAACTACAACATTAGTTACAACAGACAGCCTGGGGAGGATAACTCCAACATTAGTTACAACAGACAGCCTGGGAGGATAACTCAACATTAGTTACAACAGACAGCCTGGGGAGGCTAACTCCAACATTAGTTACAACAGACAGCCTGGGGAGGCTAACCCAACATTAGTTACAACAGACAGCCTGGGGAGGCTAACTCCAACATTAGTTACAACAGACAGCCTGGGGAGGATAACTCAACATTAGTTACAACAGACAGCCTGGGGAGGCTAACTCAACATTAGTTACAACAGACAGCCTGGGGAGGCTAACTCCAACATTAGTTACAACAGACAGCCTGGGGAGGCTAACTCCAACATTAGTTACAACAGACAGCCTGGGAGGCTAACTCAACATTAGTTACAACAGACAGCCTGGGGAGGCTAACTACAACATTAGTTACAACAGACAGCCTGGGGAGGATAACTCAACATTAGTTACAACAGACAGCCTGGGGAGGCTAACTCCAACATTAGTTACAACAGACAGCCTGGGGAGGATAACTCCAACATTAGTTACAACAGACAGCCTGGGGAGGGATAACCAACATTAGTTACAACAGACAGCCTGGGAGGCTAACTCCAACATTAGTTACAACAGACAGCCTGGGGAGGATAACTCCACACATTAGTTACAACAGACAGCCTGGGGAGGCTAACTCCAACATTAGTTACAACAGACAGCCTGGGGAGGATAACTCAACATTAGTTACAACAGACAGCCTGGGGAGGATAACTCCAACATTGAAGTTACAACAGACAGCCTGGGGAGGCTAACTACAACATTAGTTACAACAGACAGCCTGGGGAAGCTAACTCCAACATTAGTTACAACAGACAGCCTGGGGAGGATAACTCCAACATTAGTTACAACAGACAGCCTGGGGGAGGCTAACTAGCAACATTAGTTACAACAGACAGCTTGGGGAGGATAACTCAACATTAGTTACAACAGACAGCCTGGGGAGGGATAACTCCAACATTAGTTTACAACAGACAGCCTGGGGAGGATAACTCCAACATTAGTTACAACAGACAGCCTGGGGAGGCTAACCCAACATTAGTTACAACAGACAGCCTGGGGAGGCTAACCCAACATTAGTTACAACAGACAGCCTGGGGAGGCTAACTCCAACATTAGTTACAACAGACAGCCTGGGGAGGCTAACTCCAACATTAGTTACAACAGACAGCCTGGGGAGGCTAACTCCAACATTAGTTACAACAGACAGCGCTGGGGAGGCTAACTACAACATTAGTTACAACAGACAGCCTGGGGAGGATAACTCAACATTAGTTACAACAGACAGCCTGGGAGGCTAACTCCAACATTAGTTACAACAGACAGCCAGGGAGGCTAACTCCAACATTAGTTACAACAGACAGCCTGGGGAGGCTAACTCCAACATTAGTTACAACAGACAGCCTGGGGAGGATAACTCCAACATTAGTTACAACAGACAGCCTGGGAGGCTAACTCCAACATTAGTTACAACAGACAGCCAGGGGAGGCTAACTCCAACATTAGTTACAACAGACAGCCTGGGGAGGCTAACTCCAACATTAGTTACAACAGACAGCCAGGGAGGCTAACTCCAACATTAGTTACAACAGACAGCCTGGGGAGTGATAACTCCAACATTTGTTACAACAGACAGCCTGGGAGAGCTAACTCAACATTAGTTACAACAGACAGCCTGGGGAGGCTAACTCGAACATTAGTTACAACAGACAGCCTGGGGAGGCTAACTCAACATTAGTTACAACAGACAGCCTGGGGAGGCTAACCCAACATTAGTTACAACAGACAGCCTGGGGGAGGCGCTAACTCCAACATTAGTTACACAACAGACAGCCTGGGAGGCTAACTCAACATTAGTTACAACAGACAGCCTGGGAAGGCTAACTCCAACATTAGTTACAACAGACAGCCTGGGGAGGCTAACTCCAACATTAGTTACAACAGACAGCCTGGGGAGTGCTACAACATTAGGTTACAACAGACAGCCTGGGGGAGGATAACCCAACATTAGTTACAACAGACAGCCTGGGAGGCTAACTCCAACATTAGTTACAACAGACAGCCTGGGGAGGCTAACTCCAACATTAGTTACAACAGACAGCCAGGAGGCTAACTCAACATTAGTTACAACAGACAGCCTGGGGGAGGCTAACTCCAACATTAGTTACAAGACAGCCTGGGAGGCTAACTCAACATTAGTTACAACAGACAGCCTGGGGAGGATAACTCCAACATTAGTTACAACAGACAGCCTGGGGAGGCTAACTCCAACATTAGTTACAACAGACAGCCTGGGGGAGGATAACTCCAACATTAGGTTACAACAGACAGCCTGGGGAGGCTAACTCCAACATTAGTTACAACAGACAGCCTGGGGAGGATAACTCCAACATTAGTTACAACAGACAGCCTGGGGAGGATAACTCCCACATTAGTTACAACAGACAGCCTGGGGAGGCTAACTCAACATTAGTTACACTAGACAGCCTGGGGAGGCTAACCCAACATTAGTTACAACAGACAGCCTGGGGAGGATAACTCCAACATTAGTTACAACAGACAGCCTGGGGAGGCTAACTCCAACATTAGTTACAACAGACAGCCTGGGGAGGATAACTCCAACATTAGTTACAACAGACAGCCTGGGGAGGATAACTCCAACATTAGTTACAACAGACAGCCTGGGGAGGATAACTCAAACATTAGTTACAACAGACAGCCTGGGGAGGATAACTCAACATTAGTTACAACAGACAGCCTGGGGAGGATAACTCCAACATTAGTTACAACAGACAGCCTGGGGAGGCTAACTCCAACATTAGTTACAACAGACAGCCTGGGGAGGCTAACTCCAACATTAGTTACAACAGACAGCCTGGGGAGGATAACTCCAACATTAGTTACAACAGACAGCCTGGGGAGGCTAACTCAACATTAGTTACAACAGACAGCCTGGGAAGGCTAACTCCAACAATTAGTTACAACAGACCTGGGAGGCCAACTCAAACATTAGTTACAACAGACAGCCTGGGAGGCTAACTCCAACATTAGTTACAACAGACAGCCTGGGGAGGCTAACTCCAACATTAGTTACAACAGACAGCCTGGGGAGGCTAACTACAACATTAGTTACAACAGACAGCCTGGGGAGGATAACTCCACATTAGTTACAACAGACAGCCTGGGGAGGCTAACTCCAACATTAGTTACAACAGACAGCCTGGGGAGGCTAACTCCAACATTAGTTACAACAGACAGCCTGCAGGCAACTCCAACATTAGTTACAACAGACAGCCTGGGAGGCTAACTCCAACATTAGTTACAACAGACAGCCTGGGGAGGCTAACTCCAACATTAGTTACAACAGACAGCCTGGGGATGCAACTCCAACATTAGTTACAACAGACAGCCTGGGGAGGCTAACTCCAACATTAGTTACAACAGACAGCCTGGGGAGGCTAACCCAACATTAGTTACAATGGACAGCCTGGGGAGGCTAACCCAACATTAGTTACAACAGACAGCCTGGGGAGGAAGAACTAACCAACATTAGTTACAACAGACAGCCTGGGGAGGCTAACTCAACATTAGTTACAACAAGACAGCCTGGGGAGGCTAACTCCAACATTAGTTACAACAGACAGCCTGGGGGAGGATAACTCCAACATTAGTTACAACAGACAGCCTGGGGAGGATAACTCAACATTAGTTACAACAGACAGCCTGGGGAGGCTAACTCCAACATTAGTTACAACAGACAGCCTGGGGAGGCTAACTCCAACATTAGTTACAACAGACAGCCTGGGGAGGTTAACTCCAACATTAGTTACAACAGACAGCCTGGGGAGGCTAACTCCAACATTAGTTACAACAGACAGCCTGGGGAGGATAACTCCAACATTAGTTACAACAGACAGCCTGGGGAGGCTAACTCCAACATTAGTTACAACAGACAGCCTGGGGAGGATAACTCCAACATTAGTTACAACAGACAGCCTGGGGAGGCTAACTCCAACATTAGTTACAACAGAAAGCCTGGGGAGGATAACTCCAACATTAGTTACAACAGACAGCCTGGGGAGGCTAACTCCAACATGTTATACACAGTTTATCACCGCCACACCCTCTCCTATTTGAGGACGCTCCAGTGATTACATTAACATTTGGCTCCTGTTGCCCAGGGCCCATAGGGTTTGAATTGTTGTGCACCATATGAGGGAATACTGTACCATTTGGCATGCATTTACAGTGGCTGGGGTCTCATGGCAAGGATGTGATCGTGAGATCCGATATCATTTGTCGATTAACAGACCTTCACCTCTCTGAGGGAGCAGGCTGGGGTAACTGGGCTGATCCCCTCTGGATGGGGTTTAACACTGCAGTGTATGTGTGTGTGTGTGTGTGTGTGTGTGTGTAGATACAGACCAGGCAGCCCTCCTCCTAACCACCACACTGGTCTCCGTCAGCCTCAGTGCCTCATGCCTCCCTGGCTTGCTGGCAGAAAATACCAGGCAGGTTGGCGTCTCCTATATTTATCACAATCCCAGGTGCGTTAGCGCAATGATTGGTGGCGGTGGTGTAGCTATCCATCGATTAAACAAGCGTATGCCTATGGAAAAGGCTTCCTGAGTTCTGAATGATTGGTGGAACAGGAGGAGTGACCTGTATTGCATTAGGATGCCTTGGGTTACATCATGCAGGAACAGAGCGTGTAATGCCTCTGACTTAGAGGCCACGTTCCTCATCTCCCGAGACTGCAGGGAAGCCTGTCAGGGTTTTAGAGCTGTAATACTGAAATACAACCGTTTCAACTCATTTTGTAAAAGTCGTTTCGACACGGTGGTAAGATGAGATGGGGTAATCAGTGTCTCTCAGTCTCAGACTGAAATACTTTTCCATCTCCTAACTTTGAAAGTCAGAGTTTAGAGAATGGCTACTAGTTCTAGACTGGCTATAAAGGCCAGACAGTGTTATGTTGAGATTTGATTACCTACCACCACCACAGTAATATTATTCTGCTCTGGATATTCCCTGCCTCCACTTTCCGATTGGTGTTCTGGTTTTGGTTCACATATCCTCCTCCATCTCCCTGGCGTTTGGTTGGGTGCAGAACAACAGAACATTTGAACAATTGAACAACAGAACAACAGAACAACAGAACAACAGAACAACTGAACAACTGACCAACAGAACAACAGAACAATTGAACAACAGAGCAACAGAGCAACAGAGCAACAGAATAACTGAACAACAGAACAACAGAAGAACTGAACAACAGAAGAACTGAACAACAGAACAACAGAACAACAGAACAACAGAACAACATAACAACTGAACAACTGAACAACAGAACATTTGAACATTTGAACATTTGAACATTTGAACATTTGAACATTTGAACATTTGAACATTTGAACAACAGAGCAACAGAACAACAGAACAACAGAACAACAGAACAACAGAACAACAGAACAACTGAACAACTGAACAACTGAACAACTGAACAACAGAGTAACTGAACAACAGAACTGATTTACAGAATAACAGCACAACAGAATAACAGAACAACAGAACAACAGAACAACAGAACAACTGAACAACTGAACAACTGAACAACTGAACAACTGAACAACTGAACAACTGAACAACAGAACAACTGAACAACTGAACAACTGAACAACTGATCAACAGAACAACAGAACAACTGAACAACTGAACAACTGAACAACTGAACAACTGAACAACTGAACAACTGAACAACAGAACAACTGAACAACTGAACAACTGATCAACAGAACAAAAGAACAACAGAACAACAGAACAATTGAAAAACAGAGCAACAGAACAACAGAATAACTGAACAACAGAACAACAGAAGAACTGAACAACAGAACAACTGAACAACTGAACAACTGAACAACTGAACAACAGAAAAACTGAACAACTGAACAACAGAACAACAGAACAACAGAACAACAGAACAACAGAACAACAGAACAACTGAACATTTGAACATTTGAACATTTGAACATTTGAACATTTGAACAACTGAACAACTGAACAACTGAACAACTGAACAACTGAACAACTGAACAACAGAACAATAGAACAACTGAACAACTGAACAACAGAATAACTGAACAACAGAACAATTGAACAACAGAGCAACAGAACAACAGAATAACTGAACAACAGAACAACAGAAGAACTGAACAACAGAACAACTGAACAACTGAACAACAGAACAACTGAACAACAGAACATTTGAACATTTGAACATTTGAACAACAGAGCAACAGAGCAATAGAACAACTGAACAACTGAACAACTGAACAACTGAACAACTGAACAACAGAACAACATAGTAACTGAACAACAGAACTGATTTACAGAATAACAGAGCAACAGAACAACAGAACAACAGAACAACAGAACAACAGAACAACAGAACAACTGAACAACTGAACAACAGAACAACATAGTAACTGAACAACAGAACTGATTTGCACAGAATAACAGTGCAACAGAACAACAGAACAACAGAACAACAGAACAACTGAACAACTGAACAACTGAACAACTCGGAACAACTGAACAACTGAACAACAGAACAACTGAACAACTGAACAACTGAACAACTGAACAACAGAACAACTGAACAACAGAACATTTGAACATTTGAACAATTGAACAGAGCAACAGAACAACAGAACATTTGAACAGCAGAGCAACAGAACAACATAATAACTGAACAACAGAACAACAGAAGAACTGAACAACAGAACAACTGAACAACTGAACAACAGAACAACTGAACAACAGAACATTTGAACATTTGAACATTTGAACAACAGAGCAACAGAGCAATAGAACAACTGAACAACTGAACAACTGAACAACTGAACAACAGAACAACAGAACAACATAGTAACTGAACAACAGAACTGATTTACAGAATAACAGAGCAACAGAACAACAGAACAACAGAACAAAAGAACAACAGAACAACAGAACAACTGAACAACTGAACAACAGAACAACATAACAGAACAACGGAACAACAGAACAACTGAACAACAGAACAACAGAACAACAGAACAACTGAACAACTGAACAACTGAACAACAGAACAACAGAAGACAAGAAGAACAGAACAACTGAACAACTGAACAACTGAACAACTGAACAACTGAACAACTGAACAACAGAACAAAAGAACAACAGAAAATTTGAACATTTGAACAATTGAACAACAGAGCAACAGAACAACAGAACATTTGAACATTTGAACATTTGAACAATTGAACAACTGAACAACAGAACAACTGAACAACTGAACAACAGAACAACAGAGCAACAGAGCAACAGAGCAACAGAGCAACAGGACAACTGAACAACAGAACAACAGAGTAACTGAACAACAGAACTGATTTACAGAATAACAGAGCAACAGAGCAACAGAACAACAGAACAACATAACAACAGAACAACAGAACAACAGAACAACTTAACAACAGAACAACAGAACAACTGAACAACTGAACAACTGAACAACTGAACAACTGAACAACAGAACAACAGAACAACAGAACAACAGAACAACTGAACAACTGAACAACTGAACAACAGAACAACTGAACAACTGAACAACAGAACAACTGAACAACAGAACAGAACAACAGAACAACAGAACAACAGAACAACAGAACAACTGAACAACTGAACAACAGAACAACTGAACAACAGAACAACTGAACAACTGAACAACAGAACAACTGAACAACTGAACAACTGAACAACTGAACAACAGAACAACAGAACAACAGAACAACTGAACAACAGAACAACAGAGTAACTGAACAACAGAACTGATTTACAGAACGAAAGAACAACAGAACAGAACAACTTAACAACTTAACAACTTAACAACAGAACAACAGAACAACTGAACAACTGAACAACTGAACAACAGAACAACAGAACAGAACAACTGAACAACAGAACAACAGAACAACAGAACAACAGAACAACAGAACAACCGAACAACCGAACAACTGAACAACTGAACAACAGAACTGAACAACTGAATAGCTGAACAACAGAACAACAGAGTAACTGAACAACAGAACTGATTTACAGAACAACAGAACAACAGAACAACTGAACAACAGAACAACAGAGTAACTGAACAACAGAACTGATTTACAGAACAACAGAACAACAGAACAACAGAACAACAGAACAACAGAACAACTTAACAACTTAACAACTTAACAACAGAACAACTGAACAACTGAACAACAGAACAACTGAACAACAGAACAACAGAACAACAGAACAGAACAACTGAACAACAGAACAACAGAACAACAGAACTGAACAACTGAACAACAGAACAACAGAACAACAGAACAACCGAACAACTGAACAACTGAACAACTGAACAACAGAACAGAACAACTTAACAACTTAACAACAGAACAACCGAACAACTGAACAACTGAACAACTGAACAACTGAACAACAGAACAACAGAACAGAACAACTGAACAACAGAACAACAGAACAACAGAACAACAGAACAACAGAACAACCGAACAACCGAACAACTGAACAACTGAACAACAGAACTGAACAACTGAATAGCTGAACAACAGAACAACAGAGTAACTGAACAACAGAACTGATTTACAGAACAACAGAACAACAGAACAACTGAACAACAGAACAACAGAGTAACTGAACAACAGAACTGATTTACAGAACAACAGAACAACAGAACAACAGAACAACAGAACAACAGAACAACTTAACAACTTAACAACTTAACAACAGAACAACTGAACAACTGAACAACAGAACAACTGAACAACAGAACAACAGAACAACAGAACAGAACAACTGAACAACAGAACAACAGAACAACAGAACTGAACAACTGAACAACAGAACAACAGAACAACAGAACAACCGAACAACTGAACAACTGAACAACAGAACTGAACAACTGAATAGCTGAACAACAGAACAATCGAGCTGGGTTTTATGCTTTCTGCACAACATTTTAATCTCCATATTCCTCTGGGAGGTGGCCATGGTTCGCTGGCTTTGTGGTTCCTAACAGTGTGATGAATGTGTCTGGACCCAGGCAGAAATGTAGATGTGGTCTGTGATATGCTGGCTGTGTGGTAACCAGTCGAGAGACCCGGTCTAGCGGAGAGGTGTGTGTGTGTGTGTGTGTGTGTGTGTGTGTGTGAGCGCACTTTCCTGTGTGTGTGTGTGTGTGTGAGCACACTTTCCTGTGTGTGTGTGTGTGTGTGTTTGGGGGGTTCTATCTGTATCTAGCTGAGAATATGTCAATAGTTGACTGGTGTTCACAGCACCGACCCAGGATACTTTTAGCTTTCAGGAGCCGTGCAGTAAAGAGCAACAGGATCAGAACACATATCAAAAGAGCAGGACAAGAGCTGGAATTAAAGCTTTAACTCGCTATTTAAAGGTTAAGCGTTGATGTGATTCACTTTAGGTCACAGTATCCGATATTGAATACATGTCGAGAAAACCACTGTCATCTACAAATAAATGAACTGAAACAGAACTGGCATTACTTAGTTGTTTTTCTGTTAAATGTTTTGGCAGAGACTGCAGCAGTCTATTGTCAAATGTATGACAGCCAAACTTTATCCGTGCAAAACTAAAGAGGTACATTATCCGGACTGCATAGAACATGCAGAAATGGAGGGTTTTGTGCTACGATTCAAACCACTCACTGTGCATCATTATTCAGATTCAAACCACTCACTGTTCATCATTATTCAGTGTAGAATTCTACCACATTGAAGTCTAGAATAAGATTTACCTCTGGCTCAGTAGGTAGCTAACAACAACAACAACAGTAACAACAACATCAACAACAACCCCTTCAAATTGCCCTGTCATGATTTATGCACCTGGAAGTTGAAATTAAAAGTTCGACGGCCTGCAACTGCAACAAGACCATTTCATGAAGGTTATTGCTTGCAGTTTGTTTTGGCATTGCTACCTACTATTGGATACGTTTAGTTAAAAATATGTATCTTTTTTTATTTGATTACTTTTTAGGGGGTAGATCAGCTTTAATATTGCAGATGAGATTGTAACTACCATCAATGTAATTGTCCGCACCACTTCCAATCCCCCATATGTTTTTTTTCTCTCGCAGAATATATATATATATATATATATATATATATATATATATATATATATATATATATATATATGTATATATATATATATACATATACACATACATACATACATACATATAAATACATATACATACAGTATATATCTTTTTAAAAAAATATATTTCCTCTATTACTTCCCCAACCCCACCATCCCTTCCCTAATTGGAGTAAACTAGTGAACAACAACGCGTTAGGCCTCTACTTCCAGATTATACATACTATGTAATTTTATGGACATATTCAATTTTACAATAATTATATTTTGTTTGTTTTTACTCCTGAACTTCCTCTTACCCTCAACCTCTCCGATCATTTTCATGATGCCCATCCGGTTATGCTTCTATATGCCAAATCTTTCTAACTGTGCTCTTTCACAAAAAGCTCTCAACCTATAACCATATAACTTATTAAAGGCACACAGTATGCTTTACATTAGTTATCTTGTTGTTATTAGTTGTTGTTAGCTGTTATGAGTCCCATCCTTCAGCTCCATTCAACACCTCCCATCTATCTCTTAACACCATCCATATAGGATTTCTATTTGCCATATTTTTTCACCTGAACTGTGATGTTTTACAAAAAGTTCTGAACCTTTTCTTATTCTCATTGTTTCTACAGATCGTAAATTGAAAAATAAACATTTTTAGCTAAAATATTATTATATTGTTGATCGATTGACTATGACCTTTCAGATCACCCAGTAGTGCTATCTGCAGGGTTAGCATCCAGGTAAATATTGCAACTCTTTTTTAGTCCATTCCTGGACCTGTGTCCAAAAACAAGCCACAAATGGACAGTACCAAAACAAATGATCTAACGATTCTGTCTCTTCGCAGCGAAAATCTGGCAGAGCTGGGGAAGATTGTATCCCATATAAATAACATTCTATTGCAGTAGGCAAGTAATTATGTAAATCATTTAAATTGAAAAATTATAAGTTTTGAACCGGAGTCGCTTTTGCGTATGATGTTCATAAACACTACGCCATGGAATCGCACGTCATAAAAATCTCTTCTGAACTATTTTGCAATCTATGCGGAACAGCTATGACAATCCTTTGGTCCTTAAAATGAAACTGGTATACTTTTTTATGTGAATCTCAATTTTCTTTAACCATACGGTTAGTTGATACATATCTACTGAACAAATGAGTCTTAGCTGCAATAGTTATGCAGTACATATCTACTGGAACAAATGAGTCATGGACACTAGTTACAGTACATAATTCTACTGAACAAATGAGTCGGAGTCGTACAGTATATATCTACTGAACAAATGAGTC
>NW_025538854.1:0-16182 GCF_020615455.1 Coregonus clupeaformis | reverse complement strand
TGTCACCAGTTCCCTCAGCCAGAACCCAGAAGCAGACCAGGACAAGGAGAGTTGACGAAGGTGTAGGGTTTTATTTGGCGAGAAACAACAAAAGGTGCAGAATAATCCAGGGACAGAGCGGGCGGCGTGATGAGTAGTTGGAGGTGCAGCACTAGGTCCAGTGGATGGGCTCGGCAGCCGCCGACCATCAGGCAGAGAGGTGGGGTGAAGGTTCCGGACGGTCGACTGCAGGGTGGAACAAAAACGGAGGTAAGACACAAAAAACTCAACAAAGTACAAAACAACAAAACTCACGCTAGAAACTCTAAACTGATACACAGAAGACTTTTCTACTGTTTCCGGACTAGCGATCCGGCAGAGAACTGGATGTTTGGCACAGAGCCTAAAAAGGGTGATGATGAGGCCAGGTGTGCAGATTGCACGGATGCAGGTGCGGAGAAACCAGAGAGGCTCCCGAAGCGTTCCGAACCCTCTGGGAAACTGGAGACTGAACACAAAACACTAGTCCACAGACAGGACCCGACTCAGACTGCCGGGATCGTTACAGTACACCCCCACTCCGGCCCGAAACGCGGGCGGACCTCGAGCGCCAGGATGGAGCGGTAGAAATCCCTGATGAGTCAAGCATCTAGGACCTGTCGCTTGTGGAATCCAGCCTCTCTTCAGGACCATACCCTCCCAGTCCACGAGATACTGGAAACCCCGGCCCCGCCGTCCCTGGAATCCATGAGTCCGGCCCACACCGTGGTAGGCAGGACCACTCGATCATCCGAGGAGGAGGAGGAGGAGGCGGAGGAGGCAACAGAGGACTGAGGAAGACAGGGAGGCAGGAGACATGAAAGGTGGGATGGACTCTGAGCGTCCTCGGTAGTTTGAGTCGAACTGCCACCGGATTGGATCACCTTCTCCACCACAAACGGACCAATGAACTTCGGTAACAACTTCCTGAGACTCAGTCCGTAACGGAAGATCCCGTGGGCCAACCAAACCCTATTCTCCCGATGGTATAGGTGGGAGCGGGGGGATCGGCGATTCGCCTGGGAGCTGATACCGATCCGAACCTCTAAGAGTGCCTTCTGGCCCGATGCGGTCCGGTGTGCAAGACGAATACGAGCCTGAACAGGAGGCGGACTGATAGCTCCTTCTCCGAGAAGGGAACAGGGGGAGGGGTTGGAGCCATACAGGCACTGGAAGGGAGACATCCCAGTGGCAGATGAGAGTGATTGTGGGCATACTCAACCCAAAGGCAACTGAGAGGCCCAGGAGGTGGGGAGTGGAAGAGACCAAAACCAGCGTAGCGTGGATTCCATCTTCTGCTTGGCTCTCTCCTTAGCAGGACTATTGGATTGGGGTGAAAACCAGATGTGAGACTGACTGTAGCTCCAATGGCCAAAGAAGACTTGACAGCAAGGAGAGGTAAACTGAGGGGCCGCGGTCGGAAATCGATATCACGCTGGGCAAACCGTGGACCCTGAAAACCTCCCCCTAACCAGGATCTCGGAATGTCTCGGGGCAAGGAGGGGAAGCTTCATGGCAATAGGCACAAAGTGGGCGAACTTGCTGAATCTGTCACGATAGTCAGAACGACCGTGTTCCCTCAGAAGCGGGCAACCCTTGACGGAGTCCAAGGCCAGATGCGACCATGGACGCCGGGGAATAGGAAGGGGGTGAAGTAGTCCAGCGCTGGGCCGATTGGTACTCTTATTCTCGCTTTTACACCCTGGACAGGCAGCAACAAAACCCCAGTATCCTCGGCCATGGTAGGCCACCAAAAACGTCTGTGAAGAAACGCCATAGTCCGGAACCGCCAGGGCGACAAGCCATCTTGCTGGCGTCGGGGACCACTCGAGGACAGCAGGACGAACCGACTCAGCACAAACAAGACCGGGTGGGACCGTTCGGGGACCGGGCTGAGTCCAAGGGCCGCCCAGCACCTCCTCCTCAATCTTCCACGAATCGTTTGCTCCCCAGGAGTTCCGGGGGAGAATAGTCTCGGTCTTGGACTCCACTCCTCCTCCGTCTTAGAACATCCGGGGACAAGGCGTCCGCCTTGCCGTTCTTAGATCCAGGTCGGAACGTGGGCAAACTTTCGAACGTCCAAAAAACAACGCCCACCTGGCCTGACGGGAGTTGAGGCGTTAGCCGATTGCCGAGCAAGATTATTGCTGGTCGTCCAGACAATAAACGTTTGCTCTTCAACCAGTGGGCGCCACTCCTCCAAGGGCAAGTTTCACCCGAGAAGCTCCCGGTTACCCACATGGGAATTCCTCTCTCTGCAGCGAAAGCGGCGAGAGTAGTAGGCGCAGGGATGGAGTTTACTGTCCGTGGGCATCACTGCGACAGGATGGCGCCAACTCCCCCATCAGGACGCGTCCACCTCAACGACGAACTGGACGGGCCGTGAGTCCGGTTGAGAGAGAATCGGCGGTGCAACAAATCGCCTCTAAATCCAGAAAACGCCGATCCGCCTCCGGATTCCACTTGTCGAAAGGTCCTGATACTGGAAGTCAAGGCAGTTAATGGAGCGGCCACACGGCTGTAATCGATGAATCGCGGTAGAAAATTCGCCAAACCCCCAAAAATCTCTGGAGTTGCAATCTACTGCGGACCGGGCTGGGCCCATTCCAGAACCGGCTCTTAACCTTCTCTGATCCACTCCTAATCTCGCCTGGAGATGATGACAACCCGAGAAAGGATGTAGTGAGGGCGTGAAACTCGCACTTCTCGGCCTTCACGAACAGGCGATTCTCCAACAATCGCTGCAGAACCCCGGACATGCTGGACCGGGTCGGAAGGTTCCTTCGAGAAAGATCAGAATGTCATCCAGGTAAACAAACACGAAGAGACCGATCATATCTCTCAGACCGTCGTTCACCACTACTCTGGAATACCCCACGGGCTGGAGCATTGGTCGGTCCAAACGGCATCACCTGATACTCCGAAGTGACCCATCGGTGTATTGAAACCCGTCAACCACTCGTCCCCCTCTCTGATCCGACCAGGGTGATACGACATCGTAAGGTCTAGCCAATGGGGAAACACCGTGAGCACCCTGTAAGGAGTCGAAGCAGAACTCATCGAGGGCAGGGGATACTTGTTCTGACCGTGATGTCAATTCAACCCCCGATAAATCAATACGGTCGAAGAGAGCCATGCACCTTCTCCGCACAAAAGAAGAATCCTGCCCAGGGTGATGACGAGGGATCGACCGAGACCAGTAGCTAGGGACTCCTGTTGATGCAGGTCTCCAACGCCTCACGGGTTGAGTGTCGGGAGATACTGCATAACCTTCCCTTGGGGTAGACAGCCCAGGGAACCAGGTTGATGGCACACATATTTGGTCGGGTGGGGGAAGACGGACAGAGCCCTTCTGCTTACGAAAACTTCCCTAAACGTGATATGTCTCTGGGAACCAAGGGATAAATCTGGGGGTTTTAGCCTCAATCACCTGACTGGGAACCGAATGGGGGCAGGCAGTCTTGAGACAGTTAGCATGACAATCAAGGCTCCAACTCGTTACCTTGCCCGTCACCCAATCGAACGTGGGATTGTGTTTCTTCAGCCAGCGGCATCTAAGGGACCAGAGGAACATAGGAAGACGGCAGAAAAAAAATCGAAATCATCTCAGAATGATTCCCGACAACCGCATCTCTACCGGTTCAGTCCTCGTATTCGTGATACGTGCCAGACTACGCGTTCAGAGTGGTCAGCTTCAATGGCTTCCGTGTTGAAATTGCTCTTCGGAAAGCCCCAGCTGTTCCACCAACTCGGCATCAAGAAAGCTTCCGCCGGCACCTGAATCGGGGAGCAAAAGCGTTAAGCGCTTCAAGCTCTGATTCCTGTTCACAACGGTAGCCCGAAGCGGGGGTCTGACAGAGGTACTGAGAGGTTGAAACTGGCTCGCTAAAAGTCCCCTCCCAACTTTAGCGAGCCGGGCAGGGACGACCGCGGGGAACAAGTGGAGATGTAGTCACGCGACCACAAGTAGAGCCAGCAGTTGGGTCTACCAGTCTATGTGACGCTCTCTGGTTAACCCGTGCCCCCCCCACTCTGCATGGGTTCAGAATCGGGAGAGAGGTCCTCTCCACTAATCCTTAGTGGTGGGAGAATGATCGACGTGTTTCTGGTCCACCAACCCGACCCGACTGGGAACTGAGAAGCTGATCGATTGGACGGACCCCATTGCTTCTCCCTCCCTTTGCTCTCGGACCCTGGGATTATCACCCGAATAGACAAGGCTCAAGCTGTCCAGGTCACTAGGCTCCGGATAGGAGATCAACTCATCCGAGCTGCTCCGACAGGCCCTGGTAAAAGGCCGCTTTGCAAAGACTCACCCTCGTTCCACCCACTCTCCACAGCCAACGTCTTGGAACTCGATCACGTCGGCCTCACACCGCGAGTTCCTTGGTGAAGAGAAAACAGACGCCCCAAGCTCGTCCCTCCCTCGGCGGAATGGTCGAAGAGCTTCCCTCATCTCGGACGTGAACCCCTGGTACGAAGCTTGCAGGGGATCCTGTGGTTCCCCAACGGCTGAAGCCCACTCCAGCGCCAAACCACGCAGCAACTCAATCAAAAAGGCTATCTTAGCTTGTCAGTGGCATAAATAGGGCTGCTTAGATCGAACACTAATCCATACTGCTCATAAGGAAGGAACGGCATCTTCCCAGCCCCTCTCATATTTATCCGGCGTCGGAACCTTGGGTCACGGAGGGACACAACTTCAGAAGCGGCAGGCGAGATGGGTGAAACCGGTAGTGGGTCCTCCACCGGACACTGGCGTTGGTTCTGGACCTCCGTCAGGCCGGTAGAAAGGTTCCGACAATTCGCGATCTCCTGGAGTACCGAATGCTATGATGGCCCAACATCTTCTCCTGCTGGGTAATGGCATGGAACAGAGTCCCGGTCCCTTTGGGCCTTCATATTTGGCCGGATCGTTCTGTCACAGTTCCCTCAGCCAGAACCCAGAAGCAGACCAGGACAAGGAGAGTTGAACGAAGGTGAGGGTTTATTTAGAAACAACAAAAAGGTGAGAATAATCCAGGGACAGAGCGGGGCGGCGTGGATGAGTAGTTGGAGGGGTGTAGCACTAGGTCCAGTGAGGCTCGCGGCAGCGCCAACCATCAGGCAGAGTGGGGGTGAAGGTTCCGGACGTGTGACTGCAGGTGGAAGTAAGGACACAAAAAACTCAACAAAGTACAAAACAACAAAACTCACGCTGGAAACTCCTAAACTGATTACACACAGAACACCTACTGTCATGGCTACGCATCCGGCAGAACTGGATGTCTGGCCAGAGCCTAAAAAGGGGTGATGATGAGGGCCAGGTGGTGCAGATTGCTGACGAGGATGCAGGTGCGGAAAACCAGAGAGCTCCCCAGAGCCGTCCGCGAACCCTCGGGAAACTGGAACTCTGAACACAAAACCACTAGTCCACAGACAGGACCCGACTCAGACTGCCGGATGGATTACATGGACATCACTGTTCTTGGCTCACTGATGGGAACTACAGATATGTAAAAAGTGTGGCTGGTAGGGATGAGAGTATTAGTGCTTTTAGGTCGGTTGTGGTTCCGAACATTTAAAAATAATAATTGTTTTCAATTCCTGGTTTCAATTATTTTTAAACAGTAAATGCACTATGTATCATTATGTGGGTTGAATACTGTAACAACACAAAATAAAACAATGAATCTAAGTAAAAGTCCCATGATGGTAGTGATTGTCCAAATTACTGCTTATCACTTGTGTATATTACATTTGTTTGTATTTGAGACTTAATTTTTTTATTCCAAGTCATCATCTCATCTTTAAAGAGCTGCTGCCTGCTGTGTCTGACAAAATCACTCTTTTAGGTTATTCAAAGTAAACAAGGCATACTTTTATGACTGCTGAATACCACACTATCAATCACGTGGGAATCATTATTTCAGGTAGAGATACCTCACTAAGCAACTGCTCTATCCTCTGGACGTGGAATTTATTCTCTCTTTACGTAGCAGTAAAAGAAACCCAGACAAGTAGGTGCGTAATGGATTATGGTCATTGTAGATTAATTACCGAAAGTTTCTGCACTAAATACATGTATATATGTAATATAATATTGGCCTGTTGGTAACTACAACTCCCTACTACATCGCACAGTTTGGGCTTGATCTGATTTATCTCTACAGAAACTGTGCAAATGTGCACATTGAGTTCACAAAAAAATAAAAATAAATGGAATTAAAATAATTGAACGACGCTAGTCAATTAATTGTTAAAAAATCGCTCAGCACTAGTGGCTGCAAACCACAGGACCGTCCTCACCGAAGAATAAACACATCAGTTAAAAGATGCATACCGAGATGAATGTTCAATTCATCACTCACTTAAACTATACCTTTCATGTTATTGTTCAGGTGATACTACTACATACTGTGAAGGCATGTTCTTACCACATCTGTTACCATTTACACTCTCTTTGAACATCTACCTTCTCTATACCTTCAGAAAGTATTCACACCCTTCACTTTCACATTTTGCTGTGTTACAGCCGGAATTTAAAATAGATTGAATTGAGATTTTGTGTCACTGGCTTATTCACACACACATACCATAATGTCAAAGAGTGGAATTATGTTTTCTGGAAATGTTTACAAATTAATTAAACTTAAAAGCTGAAATATCTGTTGAGTGAAGTATTCAACCCCTTTATTATGGAAAGCCTAAATAAGTTCAGAAGTAAAATGTTCTTAAAAAGTCACATTATAAGTTGCATGGACTCACTCTGTGTGCCAATAACAGTGTTTAGCATTATTTTAAATGACTACATCATCTCTCTACCAACACATTGGTAAATGGGAAAGGTTAAATAAAAAACATACAGTTCGGTCGGAAAGTATTTCAGACCCCTTGACATTTTCCACTTTTGTTAAGTTACAGCCTTATTCTAAAATTGATTAAATTGTTTTTTTCTCTACTCATTAATCTACACACAATACCCCATAAGGACAAATTAAAAACAAGTTTTACAGAATGTTTGCAAATTCCTTATTTAAAATAAAAAACTGAAAGATGACATTTACATAAGTATTCAGACCCTTTTACCTCAGTACTTTGTTAAGCACCTTTGGCATAGTTTACAGCCTTGGAGTCTTCTTGGGTGTGGCGCTACAAGCTTGGCACACTCTGTATTTGGGGAGTTTCTCATTCTTCTCTGAAGATCCTCTCAAGCTCTGTCGAGATGGATGGAGCGTTAGCTGCACAGCTATTTTGAGGTCCCTCCAGAGATGTTCGATTAGGTTCAACTCTGGGCTCTGGGCTGGTGCCTCAAGGACATTCAGAGACTTGTCCCAAGCCACTCCTGTGTTGTCTTGGCTGTGTGCTTAGGGTCGTTGTCCTGTTGGAAGGTGAACCGTCGCCCCAGTCTGAGGTCCTGAGCACTCTGGAGCAGGTTTTGCATAAAGGATCTCTCCTACTCTTTGCTCTATTCATCTTTCGATCCTGACTAGTATCCCGGTCCCTGCCCGCTGAAAAACATCCCCACAGCATGATGCTGCCACCACCACGCTTCACTGTAGGGACGGTTCCAGGTTTCCTCAGACGTGACACTTGGAAATCAGGCCAAAGAGTTCAATCTTGGTTTCATCAAACCAGAAATCTTGTTTGTCATGATCTGAGAGTCTTTAGGTGCCTTTTGGCAAACTCCAAGCGAGCTGTCATGTGCCTTTACTGAGGAGTGGCTTCCGTCTGGCCACTCTACTCCATAATGGCCTGATTGGTGGCGTGCTGCAGAGATGGGTGCCCTTCTGGAAGGTACTCCATCTCCCACAGAGGAACTCTGGAGCTCTGTCAGGAGTGACCATCGGTTCTTGGTCACCTCCTGACCAAGGCCCTTCTCCCTCGATTGCTCAGTTTGACCGGGCGGCCAACTCTAGGAAGAGTCTTGGTGGTTCCAAACTTCTTCCATTTAAGAATGATGAGGCCACTGTGTTCTTGGGGACCTCAATGCTGCAGACACATGTTTTGGTACCCTTCCCCAGATCTGTGCCTCGATACAATCCTGTCTTGGAGCTCTACGGACAATTCATTCGACCTCATGGCTTGGTTGTTGCTTTGACATGCACTGTCAACCTGTGGGACCTTATATAGACGGGTGTGTGCCTTTCCAATCATGTCCAATCAATTGAAGGTTTACTAGGTGGACTCCAATCAAGTTGTAGAAACATCTCAAGGATGATCAATGGAAACAGGATGCACCTGAGCTCAATTTCAAGTCTCATAGCAGAGGGACTTATGTAAATAAGATTTATATTTTTAATAAATGTGCAAACATTTCTAAAAACCTGTTTTAGCTTTGTCATTATGGGGTATTGTAGTGTAGATTGATGAGGAAGAATAAGGTTGTAACGTAACAAAATGTGGAAAGTCAAGGGGTCTGAATACTTTCCGAATGCACTGTACAATTGTCTGTAAGGTTAATCAGTTAGCAGTGAATTTCAACACAGATTCAACCACAAAGACCAGGGAGGTTTTTCCAATGCCTCGCAAAGAAGGGGCACCTATTGGTAGATGGGTAAAATTTTTTTGGAATATACCTTTGAGCATGATGAAGTTATTAATTACACTTTGGATGGTGTATTATTACACCCAGTCACTACAAAGATACAGGCGTCCTTCCCTAACTCAGTTGCCGGAGGAGGAAAGAAACCACTCAGGGATTTCACCAGCGAGGCAAATGGTCACTTTGAAACAGTTACAGAGTTTAATGGTTGTGATAGGAGAAAACTGAGGATAGATCAACAACACCGTAGGGGTTACTATACTAACCTAAATGACATAGTGTACATAATACAAATATTCTAAAACATGCATCCTGTTTGCAATAAGGCACTAAAGTAAAACTGCAAAGAAATTGTCAAAGAAATTAACTTCATGTCCTGAAACACATCGTTATGTTTGGGGCAAATCCAGCACAACACATCTCTGAGTCCCACTCTTCATATTTTCAAGGATGGTGAAGGCTGCATCATGTTATTGGTATGCTTGTCATCGGCAAGGACTAGGGAGTTTTTAGGATAAAAATAAACAGAATAGAGGCTAAGTACAGGCAAAATTCTAGAGGAAAATCTGATTCAGTCTGCTTTCCAACAGACACTAGGGAGACACATTCACCTTTCAGCAGGACAATAACCTAAAAGACCAGACCAACTATACACTGGAGTTGCTTACCAAGACAACATTGAATGTTTCTAAGTGGCCTAGTTACAGTTTTGACTTAAATCGGTTTGAAAATCTATGGCAAGACTTGAAAATGGCTGTTTAGCAATGATCAACAACCAACTTGGCAGAGCTTGAAGAAAAATAATAATGTAAAATATTGTACAATCCAGGTGTGCAAAGCTCTTAGAGACTTACACATAAAGATTCACAGCTGTAATCTCTTCCAAAGATGAATTCTAACATGTATTGACTCAGGGGTGTAAATGCTTATGTAAATGAGATATTTCTGTATTTTTACATTCAATATATTTGCAAAAATTTCTAAAACATGTTTTCACTTTGTCATTATGGGGTATTGTGTGATTTTCTTTTTTTCTTAATTTAGAATTCAGGATGTAATACAACAAAATGTGGAATAAGTCAAGGGGTATGAATACTTGAAGGCACTGTACTTTCAGGAACACTAATGATTTTAAAAGCTAGGTTTCCAGCATGTTATTCCCATATGCACACACAAATTCTACAATCTAAGAAGAACCAGGGTTATGTTTTAGTCTTAGTGACATCTGCTGTTTCCCGACCATCCCTCCGGTTTAGCAGTGGAGGCTCATAATAATGGCTGGACGGTTGCAAATGGAATAGCATCAAACATGCGAAACCATGTGCTTGATGTATTTGATACCATTCCACCCATTCCGCGTCCAGCCATTACCATGAGCCCTTCCTGCCCAATTAAGGTGCCACCAACCTCCTGTGCGGTGTGTGTTTGTGCACCAGTAAGTGATGAATTGAACATGTATTTTCCCTCCATGTCATCTGCATTCAGAGCATGCTCAAGCTTCACTTCAGATGAATACCCAAACACAGCCGCGGTCAGGAAGCAAACAGTTGCTCTGTCATGTGGGGTTAAATATCTTAACAGATAACTGGGAAGGCCATCTCAGGGTTCAGAGCTGTTTGCAGTAGAGAGGCTGCTGCTCAGGATTCATCAGGGCCTGGATTTGACAGAGATGCATGACAGACCGAGACTGCTGTCAGTTTCTGCCAGGGCCTGAATCTCCAAATCAAGAGTTGCCATCACTGATCTGTTTCAATAGCTCCTTGTCATATCCAATTCCTTGAGACACAGAGGAGGAGAACGGATATTTGTGGGTTTTTTGCTCCTTTGGGAGGCATACCAAAAACAGCTTATGAGAAGAACCACAAGCAAGAAAAATGTAATTAAAAAATGCCCAAAATGAATCCACAGAAATAAGCAGCATAGGGCTACATTGTTATAACAAATTGACAGTAACCATATCACATCTCAGCTTTCATTTAGAATTTCAATAATAGTTTGTACTTTTGTATTTTTGAAAGTATTTTTTGTGTTCTCAGAGCACCAATAATCTCAGGGGACATCTGTAATTCAATTAGCTGGAATAGGCCCTTTTCACGTGACGTCAGACAACTTCCGTTCTGCCGCGATGCAGGTTATGTTTACATCCGGTGTCGCGGGAACGCTTAGCTAGTAGCACATCATTATGGAGTTCACCCAGTCCCTTTCACATCTGCCACAATACGACTTAACGACGTGAGACGACTTGCTGACAAGTGGTCTTACTTCAAGATCGAAGCTTGATAAAGGCTACAAGTTCTTCGTTAGAAGGTTACCTGTTTGATTATGAAGGTCGTGTTTATCTTTATTTAGCTTAAATTAGCCCTATGCTAGCGAAGGTTATGAGCTGACGAGTTTCTGTTTGCAGCCTCTTTTTAATATTACTGCTGTTTGTATCGACCGTAAAATAAGAGTCAGTAATGTATTAATGGCTAATGCTGCGCCCTTTCTCCCAATCACTGTATTAAAACAGTTCTCAAGAGTAGTTAACGGTGAGGTGACAGTAGAGGCGATGTTACAGGTCCATGAAGAAAAATGAGGAGGCTCATCGGCTTCAGGTTTCTCAGATAAACAGTTCTCTAACATTATGATAAGATAGGTTAAGATAGATAAGTTTTCTTTTTTGTTGTGTTTTTGCTGCGGTTGCAGATTTAATAAGAATGATTCCACAAAAGTTCCAGTGGATCAGTTTGTTTCTCAGTCTGAGGCTCTGATTTTGTATCATTAAACTTAATACACAACTTGAAATTCTTACAAACCGATGTGGGTTGTTGACGGCAATAAAGACTGGGAAAGATTCTGTGATAACTCAAAAATGTTCAAATTTTCGATAAGTGTTGGCACTATTTGATCAAAGGTTTCAGAACAGCCAATTTTTCTTAATTAAAAAAGAAATTGGTTTTGAAAATTGTGTACAGTAGTTTATAATGAACGCAGAAAAAATGTTTTGTAAGTACAGCACTAATTGTTATGTCTCTATGAACAGGTTACACTAGACTCTGCAGAGGTTCCTGTAGTACTCAATCACAGGTGTCATGTTCTGCTCTGCTGGGGAAAGCACTATGTAATCACAATTAGTAGCACTTCTTTAGACAAAGTGCTCACTATGTTACCATGGGCTTTAAGACAGTGCCATTGCCTCTGTCATGCACCAGCGCATCTGCAGACCTGGCACCGGCCTAGGACACAGGTCAGACATTATTTATTACACTGATGCAGAACTTTGCAGTTTGTATTGACTTTCGACAATGTACATTGTTCATCATTATTATATCACAGGGAATTGTACCAGAGGCCACCAATGATATGGCGGTGTGTAAACCAGCGGCTAAGAAAAAAACAAGTGTCAGAGCTGGTGAAGTGCACACTGTACCGAGCCTATGATGGTGAAAGTCTGAATGAGCCCTTCCGCCTGTACTAGAGCACAAAGACTTTAGTGCATTTCTAAAATAATACAAACATAAAAGTGATTATTATTTGTTACTTTTTTATATAGACTTTCTAGTGGATATTTTTTTATTTGTATTAGAAGCATGTACGAGACTGGATGAGTGTGGTTGTCTTTTTTAGTGAAAAGATAAGGTGGCATTTAATGAAATCTAAACTTGACATATCTCACTTTCATGCCAGGGGCCTATTCCGGATCCTCACGTCATGGCCAGTGCTGAGAAACTGAAAGACATCCGTCCACAACCAGGATTTGCAAATTGCTGCACGGGCTTGAGGGCCTTAATTTGGTGGACTCTAAATTTGGCCCTGTGCCATTTGGGTCTGTGCTTTACTTACCAGTGCCCTCTAGAATTAAGTAGAGATATTATTAAACACCCTGGGTGCCAGTGAGTTTCCTCCGTTGCCTATTGAAGGTTACAACTTTAAATTTCCCATTGATTTTGGAGCCCGAACTACATACAACAATGTCATTTGGACAGCCTGATTGTTCAGAGGAGATGTCTGCTGCTATTGAAGCAGAAACAAGAATGCAGTCAGAATGCCAGCTGTGGAGCCAGGTGCATGAACTCCGACTGACAGCCAGCAGATTCCGTGAAATATGCCATGTTCTGAGTTGTCTGCCAAGGCTTTGGCAACCCGCATTCTGAGAGGAACTCCTCAGACAGCTGCTATGAGAAGAGGGTTGGATCTGGAACCCTGAGATACTGAGGCAATATTCTGATTTTTGTGATGTCTCTCTGAAACAATGCGGGGTCATCATCCACCCTGATTCACCTCACCTTGCAGCCAGCCCGGATGCTAAAGTCTTCTGCCCAACAGAAGCACCACCATTTAGTCTTGCTGAGGTTAAGAGTTGCGATGTTGAAAATGTTACCCGAAGTTAAACACCTGATCACAGTTAGGCCGGCCTGCCTTAAGAAGAGCCACAAATACTACTACCTCAGGTTCAAGGCCAACTCGCCTTAAAGCGGACTTCCAGTGGTGTGACTTCTTACAGATACCCGCACTGACTTCACAGTTGAGAGAATCTTTAGGGATGAGGAGATTATCCACTCAATGCGAACAGAAGCTTCGATCATTTCTATTATAACATCTATCATGGATGTCTTCTTAAGTTATGAAACATAAGGCAGAATTTTATGTGTAAATAGTGTTAAGGTAAATGTGGAAGGTGAACCTTTGACATTTTTTTCTTTAACTACAAATTAACTTGTCATATACTATATCTCCTATGTACTGAAACACACATTTTGAAAAGGATTGTGATGTAAATGTCACATGTTTTTTCTTTAACTGCAAATGAACTTCATTGTGTTATATACTGTATATCTATGTATTGAAAGTACAAATTTTGAAAAGGATTGCGATGTTGTAAATGCTCTTACCAAAATCAAAAAGGATTAAGCAGTTGCTTGCAAACATATATTTAATAGTTCCATCAGTGCCATGACACATAAGCACATAACATGGTTAATAGTTGGATATTTTTACAATATATCACATTAGGTTCATTAATAGCTATGAAAAGTTATTACCCTTAACAAAAACATACAGTATAACATTAGATCAATTAAATTACCAACAAAGTTAATTCATATTTACATTTTTTTGTACATACAATACAGTAATATAAAGTACTTCTATTTACTGCCCATCTAGCTACTCAGGAAATATACAACTTCCAGTTGACAAAACATCAGACTGGTTTGTCTCCTTTAATGTCAAGAGGTCCCTGATAGTTCGACATGAGGCAGCAGATGGCCCACAGCTGATTCACTGAACCCACTGTGGAAAGAGGAACAAGCCCCATCCCAGATATGGTACTCCCTTCACCCTCCGTCGAATGGCCCTCTGCGACTAAAATCCTCAGCCGGGCGATGGCCTGGGTCTTAAGAGTGTCCTCCCTGCTGAGCTGAGGAGTTTCAGTGGAGGGATGACGAATGTTGCCCCACTTCTGACAACATCCTCTCGATCAGGAAACTCCTTGTCCGCCATTAATTCATCTCCGGGCTGAAGTAAATGCAAGATCTGACATTTTCCGTGTTATTTCCATGCTCGGAGATGGAGCCTGTGTAGAGCTTTGATACAAATGTGATAACACACATGGAGCTACCACCAATCAGCCCTTTAAAGGTGGTGTGATTTTTGGTAGCTCGGAAAGGTTCTGACTGTAGTGAGAGGGAGGATGGTGTTTCTCAGCGGATCTCGAGTGCAGTCTACTACAACTCTCACCTGAGGGCAGTAGAGCTTGAACTTATCAGGCATTGTGGCCTGCACCTGCTCTCTTGTCATCCACACCGGCAGTGAGCCAAGAACCTGGTAAGGGTAGCTAGTCCATGTTGCAAAATGATGTCGGCTAACTGTGGACAGGCTGACCTCAAAGATGGTAGACAAGGTTTTCTCCTGAAGCCCAGCTGCAACCGACACAGAAACATAAATAGTTCTATCAATAAGTGGAAGTTTTCGGTGAGGGCTAGGTGTCACATGTGCCGTTTGCTGTGCCTTGGAGACCAGTATACAAGCCGTGGCAGAGGATAAACAGAATCCCAAAACACGGTGAAGACCTCCTTTGAGCTGAATCGTGTGTAGTAGCGATAGTCCTCATCTGTGACACAAAAATTAAAAGGAGTGGATGCCGCTTCTCTTAACTGTCAGGTGCTGGATCTCAATTTCTAGGGACAACACTTGCAGCGCTCCAACTCTCGAATTCTTTGAGTAGCACTGTCCAGTTTACCTTAAGGTAAGAAAAGCGCATACATGTTGGTAGGTTAGTTATTACTCATCCATCCCATCCCATTTTCAATAAATAAAACTGAAGAAGCTTCTAAGATGGATGAGGTTTAAAACGCCAAGTCTTTTCACAGAGAGACCAGTTACTCCAAATCGTAGTATAAAAATAGTATTTTTACTTAACTGCCATATACTTTTACTTTTTGCCAAACAGATACATGGTTACTCTTATTTGTAATACTAACCAGGAGAAGGACGGCGGGCATAGTCGTGATCGTTTGTCACTGCAGGCAAAGCACCTCTGTGCTGTCAGGCATCTCATGATCAGAATCATCCAGGACAGCAACACGACGCTTTCTTGCTCGCTTAAACTGACTCCCGAGCTTGTGAGCCGCCTCCTATATGTGTGAAATTAACCATATGCTTGTCATGATACATATTTGGTAATCACTTTTCAGTCCCTAAAATGACAAATGTAGCAGCTATATTGCATCAGGATTAAATTATTAAACATTTTGCTACAAGTAATATATTATTGGATTACAGTAGTATTAAGTTTAACGCTGTCTACCTATCCTTACCCCCAATCATTCCAGTGGAATCTAGACGGCACTGATCCCTGTTTAATACGGATCCGTCCACTGGCCGATGTGTATCTATCCTCAGGGGGAAAGTGCAGACTGCAAACAAAGGTAGCTCCCAGAAGAATCTTAAAACTTGGTCCCTCATCTCTCTTGATCGCCCTTACCCAACGGGCACGTATTTCTCCATCAACAGGGAAATCGTGAAAACTCAGATACGGGAATTTCTGTTTGTTGTTTGAACAAAATGGTACACTGCAATAGCATCTTCTACGAAGATTGTGCCATGCTTCGGTGTTGGATGGGATACTGTTGCGATACAGACACCGAGAGAAAAGAAACAGCTAAATTAACATTCAGCTTTGACCAGGAATCAATATTTATCTAGCTATCATGCACAATGTATTTGAATAGGTGAGTTACTATACATTCGCGAATAAACTAACTGCCTAACAAAGGGTTAGATAGCTAGCTAATAAACTTGTTACATTACAGCCAGGCAGCAATGTAACGCTACCTTTTAACGTTATCGGTATCTGGTACTAAGTTGTTTGTTAGCTAACGTTAGCCCACTTTTAAGTAACTAAGGCAGTGAACAATTATGAATTAACAATAACGTTAGCAAGTTACAAACCATTGCATATACGTAAACATTATTACTCTTAACTTTACTAATTTAACCAAAACGTACCTTTTGGAATTTCTTCAAGTAGCTAGCTTGCTAGTTAGTGGTCAACAGTTGTATTTTCGTTGAGAAGTCTCAGGTTACGGGCGAACGGAAGTGAAGTTAACCTGCTTCTGCGGAAAGGCGGAAGTTAGATGACGTCATCGTGAAAAGGGCCT
>NW_025538853.1:0-16194 GCF_020615455.1 Coregonus clupeaformis | reverse complement strand
TCCTATAATATTATTACATCTCAATACATTTTACATTTTAGTCATTTTAGCACCTTATCCAGAAGCGACTTACAGAGAGCAATTAGGGTTAAGTGCCTTGCTCGGTGCTACATTTACGTCATTATTTTATCTTAGACGCTCTTAGCCAGAGCGACTCACAAGATCGGTGCGTTTCACCCTATAGCCAGTGGGATAACCACTTTACAATTTGGGGGGTTAGAAGGATTACTTTATCCTATCCCAGGTATTTCTTAAAGAGGTGGGGTTTCAAACTGTCTCACGGAAGTGGTGAGTGACTCCGCTGTCCTGGCGTCGTGAGGGAGCTTATTCCACCGGTTGGGGTGCCAGAGCAGCGAACAGTTTTGACCGGGCTGAGTCCTCTGGTTCTCTGGTCCTCTGTAGCTCAGCTGGTGGAGCACGGCGCTTGTACCGCGCCAGGGTAGTGGGTTCGATCCCGGGAACCACCCATACACAAAAATGCACACATGACTGTAAGTCGCTTTGGATAAAGCATCTGCTAAAATGGGTATATTGTATCCTATTTGGACTAGTTTTCAGTAGAGCTCACTGTCTAATAGTGACATCTAGTGGTAGAACAGATGTATTGCATTTTGAGAGAAAATAAACACTCCCTCGAGTTGAGTGAACAATAACATTAGTCAAATAACTCCCATTCAATGAGTTATTGGAATAAACCTCCAAATTCATGGAACGGGCTTCAATGGGAATTAACTGAAGTAAACCTCCAAATCATGGAACGGGCTTCAATGAGAAATTAACAGGCAAATATTTATATATGGTACACTGCGTTGTGTGAGGAGGAAATTAGTTAGATGGCAAACCTTTGGGTCAATCGGTCTTTGGATGAGAGACTAAGGCTCAGAAGAGACCCTTAGTTCTTGGTGAGAGTCTAGACTAGGGCGTTAGTTCTTGGTGAGTGTCTAGAGACTAAGGGGTTCTTGGTGAGAGTTGGGGGGAGACTAAGGGGTTAGTTCTTGGTGAGAGTTCCAGAGACTAAGGGGTTAGTTCTTGGTGAGAGTTCAGAGACTAGGCAGTTAGTTCTTGGTGAGAGTTCTGAGACTAAGGTAGTGCTTGGTGAGAGTTCTTGTGAGACTGTTGGTTCTTGGTGAGAGTTCAGAGACTCAAGGGGTTAGTTCCCTTGGTGAGAGTTCAGAGACTAAGGGGGTTAGTTCTTGGTGAGAGTTCAGAGACTAAAGGGGTTAGTTCTTGGTGAGAGTTCAGAGACTAAGGGGTTAGTTCTTGGGTGGAGAGTTCAGAGACTAAGGGGTTAGTTCTTGGTGAGAGTTCAGAGACTAAGGGGTTGTTCTTGGTGAGAGTCTCAGAGACTAAGGGGTTGTTCTTGGTGAGAGTCTGAGACTAAGGGGTTAGTTCTTGGTAGAATTCAGAGACTAAGGGGGTTAGTTCTTGGTGAGAGTGTCAGCAGACCAAGTGGGGTTAGTTCTTGGTGAGAGTTCTGAGACTCAAGGCGTTAGTTCTTGGCTGAGAAGTCTCGGAAACTAAGGGGTTGGTTCTTGGTGAGAGTTCTGAGACTAAGGGGTTAGTTCTTGGTGAGAGTTTCCAGAGACTAAGGGCGTTAGTTCTTGGTGAGAGTTCAAGAGACTAAGAGGGTTAGTTCTTGGTGAGAGTTCAGAGACTAAGGGGTTAGGTTCCCATTGGTGAGTTCAGAGGACTAAGGGGTTAGTTCTTTGAGAGTTCTGAAACTAAGGGGTTAGTTCTTGGGTGAGTTCCCAGGAGACTAAAGGGTTAGTTCTTGGTGAGAGTTCAGTCATAGATTCTTAGGGTGGCTTGATTTCAATCAGTACAGCCTCAACCTGAATAACCGGCAACTGCAAAGTGAAGCCCGTTTCATTAAAATCAAAATCAAATTTATCCTATCCGGTGGCATTCCTTTAAAGAGGTGGGGTTTCGAAATGTCTCCGGAAGGTGGTGAGTGAACTCCGCTGTCCAAGTCGTGAGGGAGCTTGTTCCACCATTGGGGGTGCCAGAGAACGTGAACAGTTTTGACTGGGGCTGAGTCCTCTGGTTCTCCTGGTCCTCTGTAGCTCAGCTGGTAGAGCACGGCGCTTGTACTTTATTCCCGCCTGTGGGTAGTGGGTTCGATCCCCGGGAACCACCCATACACAAAAATGCACACATGACTGTAAGTCGCTTTGGATAAAAGCGTCATGCTCAAATGGTATATTATATCTAACGGACTAGTTTCAGTAGAGCTCACTGTCTAATAGTTGACATCTAGTGGTAGAACAGATGTATTGCATTTGAGAGAAAATAAACACTCCCTCGAGTTGAGTAGAACAATACACAAATAACTCCCATTCAATGTAGTTATTGAAATAAACCTCCAAATCATGGAACGGGCTTCAATGAAATTAACTGAAATAAACAACTCCAAATCATGGAACGGGCTTCAATGGAAATTAACAGGCAAAATATTTATATATGTGGCACACGTTGCCACAGAGGAGGAAATTAATAGATGGCAATAACTGGCAATAACTGGCAATAACTGGATGAGAGACTAAGGGGTTAGTTCTTGTGAGAGTTCAGAGACCAAGGCGTTAGTTCTTGTGTGAGAGTTCAGAGACTAAGGGTTAGTTCTTGGTGAGAGTTCAGAGACTAAGGGGTTAGTTCTTGTGAGAGTTCAGAGACTAAGGGGTTAGTTCTTGGTGAGAGTTCAGAGACTAAGGGGTTAGTTATTGGTGAGTTCAGAGACTAAGGGTTAAGTTCTTGGTGAGTTCAGAGACTAAAGGGTTAGTTCTTGGGTGAGAGTTCAGTCATAGATTCTTAGGGGTGGCTTGATTTCAATCAGTACAGCCTCAACCTGAGATAACCGACAACATAGCAGTTAACTCATTGTTTTTAAATCCAAATCAAATTTTATTTGCCACATGCGCCGAAAATACCTTAAAGTGAAATGCTTGCTTACCAACAATGCAGTTAAGTAAAAGAAAATAACTAAGTAAAAAATAATTAAAGAGCAATAGTAAAATAAAATAACAGTAGAGGCTATATACAGGGGGTACCGTACAGAGTCAATGTAAATAACAGTAGGGGAGGCTGTATACAGGGGTGGGCACTGCACAGAGTCAATGTGAAATAACAGTAGGGAGGCTATATACAGGCCGGTACAGAGTCAATGTATGAAATAACAGTAGGGAGGCTAGGTACACAGGGGGTACCGGTACAGAGTCAATGTAGGGGCACCAGCTAATTGAGGTAATATGGACATGTGGGTGGAGTTAAAAGTGACTATGCATAGATAATAAACAGAGAGCAGCAGGGGGTGTAGCACTAACTCCAAAAGGTTTGGGACCCTAAAGTCCATGGAGAATAAGAGCACCTCCTCCCAGCTGCCCACTGCACTGAGGCTAGGAAAAACTATCACCACCGATAAATCTACAATCGAGAATTTCAACAAGCATTTTGCTACGGCTGGCCATGCTTTCCACCTGGCTACCCCTACCCTGGCCACCAGCTCTGCACCCTCTGGCCTCAAAGCTTGCCCATACCCTCCTGCTTCTCCTTCATCAAATTCAGACAGCTGACGTTCTGAAAGAGCTGCAAAATCTGGACCCCTACAAATCATCTGGATTAGACAATCTGGACCCTTTCTTTCTAAAATTAGCCGCGAAAATTGTCGCAACCCCTATTACTAGTCTGTTCAACCTCTCTCTTTCATAACGTCTGAGATCCCCAGAGTTGAAAGCTGCCGCGGTCATCCCCTCTTCAAAGGGGGTGACACTCTAGATCCAAACTGTTACAGACCTATATCCATCCTGCCCTGCCTTCCGAAAGTTTTAAAGCCAAGTTAACAAACAGATCACCGACCATTTCTAATCCCACCGTACCTTCTCCGCTATGCAATTCGGTTCGTCGAGCTGGTCATGGGTTTTACCTCAGCCACGCCAAGGTCCTAAAACGATATTATAACCGGCAATCTATAAAAGACAGTACTGTGCAGCCGTCTTCATTGGAACCTGGCCAAAGACTCTGTCAACCACCGCAGAGATTCTTATTGGCAGACTAAATAGCCTTGGTTTCTCAAATGACTGCCTCGCCTGGTTCACCAACTACTTCTCAGATAGAGTTCAATGTGTCAAATCGGAGGGCCTGTGTCCGGACCTCTGGCAGTCTCTATGGGGGTGCCAAGCAGGGTTCAATTCTCGGGCCGACTATTCTCTGTTATATCAATGATTCGCCTTGCTGCTGGTTACTCTCAGATCCACCTCACTTGTTTACACCATTTTGTATACAGTGAGAGAAAAAATTGACCCCCTGCTGATTTTGTGCGTTGCCCACTCTTAATCTCAGTTTCGTTACCTGTATAAAAGACACCTGTCCACAGAAGCAAACAATCAATCAGATTCCAAACTCTCCACCATCGCCAAACAGCTTGGTGAGAAGGTGACAACAGTTGGTGTGATTATTCACAAAAGACTGTCAACTCCTCGGCCTGGGCTCCATGCAACATCTCACCTCGTGGAGTGCAATGATCAGTGAGGAACGGTGAGAATCAGCCCAGGAACTACTACGGGAGGATCTTGTCAATGATCTCAAGGTAGCTGGGACCATAGTCACCAAGAAAACAATTGGTAACACACTGCGCCGTGAAGGACTGAAATCCTGCAGCGCCCGAATAGGTCCCCTGCTCAAGAAAGCACATATACAGGGCCAGTCTGAAGTTTGCCCAAATGAACATCTGAATGATTCAAAGGAGAACTGGGTGAAAGTGTTGTGGTCAGATGAGACTGAAAATGGAGCTCTTTGACATCAACTCAACTCGCCGTGTTCGGAGGGGAGATGGCTGCCTATGACCCCAAGAACACCATCCCCACCGGCAAACATGGAGGTGGAAAGCATTATGCTTTGGGGGTGTTTTTCTGCTAAGGGGACAGGACAACTTCACCGCATCAAAGGGACAATGGACGGGGGCCCATGTACCATCAAATCTTGGGTGATTACCTCCTTCCCTCAGCCAGGGCATTGAAAATGGGTCGTGGATGGGTATTCCAGCATACGACAATGACCCAAAACACACAGCCAAGGCAACAAAAGGAGTGGCTCAAGAAGAGCACATTAAGGTCCTGGAGTGGCTAACCAGTCTCAGATCTTAATCCCATATAAAATCTGTGGAGGGAGCTGAAGGTTCGGTGCCAAAGCGTCACAGCCTCGAAACCTTAATGACTTAGTGAAGATCTGCAAAAGAGGAGTGGAACAAAATCCCTCCTGAGATGTGTCTGTGCAAACCTGTACCAACTACAAGAAATGTCTGACCTCTGAGTGCCAACAAGGGTTTTGCCAATAAGTACTAAGTCATGTTATTGCAGAGGGGAGTCAAATACTTATTTCCCTCATTAAAAAGCAATACATTTCTAACATTTTGACGTTTTTTTCTGTCTCTCACTGTTCAAATAAACCTACTCGCATTAAAATTATAGACTGATCATACCTTTGTCAGTGGGCAACGTACAAAATCAGCAGGGGATCAAATACATTTTTCCCCTCACTGTACATCTGGCCCTTCATTGGACACTGTGTTAAAACAAACCTCCAAACTGAGCTTCAATGCCATACAACACTCCTTCCGTAGCCTCCAACTGCTCTTAAACACTAGTAAAACTAAATGCATGCTCTTCAATCGAACGCTGCTGGCACCCGCCTGCCCGACCAGGAATCACTACTCTCAGAGGTCTGACTTAGAGTATATGGACAACTACTAAATATCTAGGTGTCTGGGTTAGACCAAACCTCCTTCCAGACTCACATTAAGCATTTCCAATCCAAAATTAGATCTAGAATCGGCTTCCTATTTCGCAACAAAGCCTCCTTCACTCATGCTCACAAACATGCCGCCGTGAAACGGACTATCCCTACCGATCCTTGACTTCGATGTCATTTACGAAATAGCCTCCAACTACTCTACTCAGCAAATTGGATGTAGTCTATCACAGTGCCATCCGTTTGTCACCAAAGCCCATATACCACCCACCACTTGTGACCTGTACTCTTGTTGGCTGGCCCTCACCACATATTCGTCAGCCAAACCCATTGGCTCCAGGTCATCTATAAATCACCGTTGCTAGGCAAATCCCTGTCTTATCTTAGCTCACCATAGCAAAAACCACCTGTAGTCTGCGCTCCAGCAGGTATATCTCACTGGTCATTCCCAAAGCCAACACCTCCTTTGGCCGCCATTCCTTCCAGTTCTCTGCCAATGACGGGAACGAATTGCAAAAATCTCTGAAGCTGAGACTTATCTCCCTCACTAACTTAAGCATCAGTTGTCAGAGCAGCTTACCGATCACTGCACCTGTACACAGCCCATCTGAAATAGCCCACCCAACTACCTCATCCCTATATTGTTATTTATTTTGCTCATTTGCACCCCAGTATCTCTATTTGCACATCATCTTATGCGCATCATTCCAGTGTTAATACTAAATTGTAATTATTCTGCACTTAGGCCTATTTATTGCCTTACCTCCATAACTTACTACATTTGCACACACTGTATATATATTTTCTGTTGTATTTTTGACTTTATGTTTTTGTTTTACCCCATATGTAACTCTGTGTTGTTTTTACGCACTGCTTGCTTTATCTTGGCCAGGTCGCAGTTGTAAATGAGAACTTGTTCTCAACTCTTACCTGGTAAAATAAGACTTTGCAGCTGTAATTGCTGCAAAAGGTGGCTCTACAAAGTATTGACTTTGGGGGGGGTGAATAATTACACCCATCAAAGTTTTCTGTTTTTTTTGTCTTTATTTCTTATTTGTTTCACAATAAAAAATATTTTGCATCTTCAAAGTGGTAGGCATGTTGTAAATCCAAATGATACAACCCCAAAAATCAATTTTAATTCCAGGTTGTAAGGCAACAAAATAGGAAAAATGCCAAAGGGGTGAATACTTTCGCAAGCCACTGGAGCCCGGTGGATGAGTCAAAAGTTAAGCGATAATTTCATGAAAACTGTACAAAAAGGGATTGAATACTTTCACTGGGCAATGTACATTACACATAGCATGCATTAAAACACAGCACAGAAACTGCCCGATGAATCCATTTTAATGGAAAATGTAAAAACCCTTTTGAACTTCAATGTACAAAGCATATAACACTTGCACTTTTAAAATTTAAAATTGAAGTAAGCCATGTTTTAAAAAATACATCAGTGAATGTCCATATGTATATATTTACACAGTACGTTTTTCAGAATAGTTTTCCATTTAACTTCAACATTTCACCGTAGTGACTTTTTTGACAGAAGAACGAATAACTTTCTTGAATAAATTAAACCTTTTGTGTAAATGTCTCCATTTTACAGTGAATCCTTCTTAATAAAATGCTAGTGTATATTCACTTAGTCTCTTTTTTTACAGAACACAACTTTACACTGTTTTATACACTGAATAGTTTGGCAGTTGGTTTTCAGAAGATATGGCGTGAGGACGAACTCAGCAAACGACTCCCAGGTGACAGCTGAAGATATGGTGTTGAGGACTGGAACTCAGCAAACAACTCCCAGGTGACAGCTGAAGATGGCGGAGGACTGGAACTCAGCACCTCAGGTGACAGCTAAGATATGGCGGAGGACTGGAACTCAGCAACGACTCCCAGGTGACAGCTGAAGATATGGCGGAGGACTGGAACTCAGTACTGACTCCCAGGTGACAGCTGAAGATATGGCGGAGGACTGGAACTCAGCAAACGACTCCCAGGTGGACAGCTGAAGATGGCATGGAGGACTGGAACTTCAGCAACGACTCCCAGGTGACAGCTGAAGATATGGCGTGAGGACTGGAACTCAGCAACGACTCCCAGGTGACAGCTGAAGATAGGGCGTGAGGACTGGAACTCGGCAACGCATTGACCCAGGTGACAGCTGAAGAGTCTGTTTCCTCTCCCAGTAACCGTCTCATTGACTTTTCAAACGGTCGGAGTCCGACATCACAGCTGATCATTTAGAAAACTGTAACAAGTCACATTTACATTTGATCTAGAACATCATCGCATTACAACTCCTATGGAAAATAAATACAGCATTTTCAGGGAAACAATATACACTTATATGAAAGAAACAAACAAAAGGAAAACGAGGAATAACGAAGAGAGAACAGAAGGTTCCAGAACAGCAGTCAGTACTGGTAAAATCAGATAGTTTATTCACAATCCCAGTTCTGATGTAGTGATACTGCTGTGGTCAGTTCTCTCCTGATGCTGGGTAGCGATACTGTGCTGTGGTCAGTTCTCCTGATGCTGGGTACGATACTGCTGTGGTCAGTTCTCCTGATGCTGGTAGTCGATACTGCTGTGGTCAGAATATATCACGATGCGCTGACTGCCACTGCTGTGGTCTAGTATCCTGATGATGTGTGGTAGTGATACTGGTCAGTAACATAACAAATGGCCTATGGAGTTGTAGTTTTAGCGTGTTGTAGTTTATTCTGCTTGGCACTCAAGGTTGATGGTTGTTGTGGTTAGTGTTGGTGTGCATATCTGTTCCAGGCTGAAGGAGGACGTCTGGTCTCCGAGAGGGAGGCTCCAGGGGGACTACGGGTCAGCAGGTCTCCTCCTCCTCCTCCTGGCTGCACCCCCTCCTCAGAGACGTCACTGCATCCCTTCACAGAGTGGAACAAGATGTTCTTCACTGGGAGAGGAGAGAGGGAGAGGGGTTATAGAGGAGGACAGAGGGAGAGAGGAGAGGGGGTTATAGAGGAGACAGAGGGGTCTATAGAGGAGGACAGAGGGGTAGAAGTTTTTGGTGAGGGGGAGGCCCCTGCTCTCTACTCTCCCAGATGTTTAGTTCATTTCATTCCGATCTCCCTCTGCATTCCGATCTCCTCTGCAATTATTGCAGCCATTTGCCACAGCCTGTCAACTATGCCTCTGCCTATCCCTGTTCTCTCCCTCTCTGCACAGGCTACACAAACGCCCCACACCGCGTGGCTGCTCGCCTCTCTAACCTGGTGGTCCCTGCACGCACCCCACACCTGGAGTTCCAGGTCTCAGGCAGCCTCTGGAACTGCCGTTCTGCTGCCAACAAAGCTGACTTCATCCCAGCCTATGCTAATCTCCAGTCCCTCGACTTCCTGGCGCTGACGGAAACATGGATTACCACTGAAAACACTGCTACTCCTACTGCTCTCTCCTCGTCTGACCATGTGTTCTCGCATACCCGAGAGCATCTGGTCAGAGGGGTGGTGACAGGAATCCTCATCTCTCCCAAGTGGACATTCTCAATTTTTCCCCTAACCCATCTGTCTATCTCCTGATTTGAATTCCATGCTGTCACAGTCACTAGCCCATTTGAGCTTAATATCCTTGTCATCTATCACCCTCCAGGTTCCCTTGGAGAGTTCATCAATGAGCTTGACCCTTGATAAGTTCCTTCCCTGAGGATGGCTCACCCCCTCACAGTTTTGGGGGATTTCAACCTCCCTATGTCCACATTTGACTCTATTTCTCTCAGCCTCCTTCTTTCCCTCCTCTCCTCTTTGACCTCACCCTCACCGTCCCCCTACTCTACAAGGCAGGCAATATCGCTTGACCTCATCTTTACTAGATGCTGCTCTTCTACTAATCTCACTGCAACTCCCCTCCATGTCTCCGACCACTACTTTGTTTCCTTTTTCTCTCGCTCTCCTCCCCACACTCACTCACTCTGGCCCCTACACAGATGGTAATGCGCCGCCGCAACCTTCGCTCTCTCTCTCCCACTCTCTCTCCTCTTCCATCCTATCATCTCTTCCCTCTGCTCAATCCTTCTCCCTCCAATCTCCTGATTCTGCCTCCTCAACCCTCCTCTCTCCTCCTCTTTTCTGCATCCTTTGACTCTCTGTGTCCCCCCTATCCTCCCGGCCGGCTCGGTCCTCCCCTCCAGCTCCGGTGGCGCTGATGACTCGTTGCCGAGCTCACAGAACAGAGCTCCGGGCAGCGGAGCGGAAATGGAAGAAAACTAAACCTCCCTGCCGACCTGGCATCTTTTTCCACCCCTCCTCCTACATTTCTTCATCTGTTTCCTGCTGCTAAGGCCACTTTCTACCACTCTAAATTCCAAGCATCTGCCTCTAACCCTAGGAAGCTCTTTGCCACATTTTCCTCCTCTGCTGAATCCCCCTCTCTCTCTGTGGATGACTTCGTCAACCACTTTGAAAAAGAAGGTTGACGACGATTCGATCCCTCGTTTGTTAAGTCTAATGACACTGCTGGTCCTACTCACACTGCCCTACCCTATGCTTTGACTTCTCTCCCCTCTCTCTCCAGATAAAATCCTGCGACTTGTGACTGCAGGCCGCCCAACAACCTGCCCGCTTGACCCCATCCCCTCCTCTCTTCTCCAGACCATCTCCGGTGACCTTCTCCCCCTACCTCTCACCTGCTGATCAACTCATCCTTGACCGCTGGCCATGTCCCTTCCGTCTTCAAGAGAGCGGAGAGTTGCTCCCCTTCTCAAAACCAACACTCGATCCCACTGATGTCAACAACTACAGACCAGTATCCCTTCTTTCTTTTCTTTCCAAAACTATTGAGCGTGCCGTCTTTAGCCAACTCTCTTGACTATCTCTCTCAGAATGACCTTCTTGATCCAAACCAGTCAGGGTTTCAGGACTGGTCATTCAACTGAGACTGCTCTTCTCTGTGTCACGGAGGCTCTCCGCACTGCTAAAGCTAACTCTCTCTCCTCTGCTCTTGATCCCTCTAGACCTGTCTGCTGCCTTTGATACTGTGAACCATCAGATCCTCCTCTCCACCCTCTCCGAGCTGGGCATCTCCGGCGCGGCTCACTCCTGGATTACGTCCTACCTGACCGGTCGCTTCCCTACCAAGTGGCGTGGCGAGAAGCTGTCTCCGCACCACATGCTCTCACCACTGGTGTCCCCAGGGCTCGGTTCTAGGCCCTCTCCTTTTCTCCCTATACACCAAGTCACTTGGCTCATGTCATATCCTCACATGGCCTCTCCCTATCATTGCTACGTCCTGACGATAACACAACTAATCTTCTCCTTCCCCCTTCTGATATCCAGGTGGCGAATCGATCTCTGCATGTCTGGCAGACATATCAGTATGGATGACTTGATCACCACCTCAAGCTGAACCCTGGCAAAGACGGAGCTGCTCTTCCTCCCGGGGAAAGGACTGCCCGTTCCATGATCTCGCCATCACGGTTGACAACTCCGCTGTGTCCTCCTCCGAGTGCAAGAGCCTAGGCGTGACCCTGGACAACACCCTGTCGTTTCTCCGCCAACATCAGGCGGTGACCCGTCCTGCAGGGTTCATGCTCTACAACATTCGGAGAGTACGACCTGCCTTACACAGGAAGCTGCACAGGTCCTAATCCAGGCACTTGTCATCTCCCGTCCTGGACTACTGCAACTCGCTGTTGGCTGGCCTCCTGCCTGTGCCATTAAACCCTACAACTCATCCAGAAATGCCGCAGTCCGTCTGGTGTTCAACCTTCCCCAAGTTCTCTCACGTCACCCCCCCTCCCTCCTTGCACACTCCACTGGCTTTCTCAGTTGAAGCTCGCATCCGCTACAAGACCATGGTAGCTTGCCTATGGAGCAGAGTGAGGGGGAACGGCACCTCTGTACCTTCGGGCTCTGATCAGTCCCTACACCCAAAACGAGGGCATTACGTTCATCCACCTCTGGCCTGCGGCTCCCTTCCTCTGCGGAAGCATAGTTCCCGCTCAGCCCAGTCAAAACTGTTCACTGCTCTGGCACCCCAATGGTGGAACAAGCTCCCTCACGACGCCAGGACAGCGAGTCACTCACCACCTTCCGGAGACATTTGAAACCCCACCTCTTTAAGAAATACCTGGGATAGGATAAAGTAATCCTTCTAACCTAAATGGTAAAGTGGTTATCCCACTGGCTATAGGGTGAACGCACGAATTTGTGAGTCGCTCTGGATAAGAGCGTCTGCTAAATGACGTAAATGTGCCCTTGAGCAAGGCACTTAACCCTAATTGCTCCTGTAAGTCGCTCTGGATAAGAGCGTCTGCTCAAATGACTAAAATGTAAATGTAAATGTTATAGAGGAGGACAGAGGGGGTTATATAGGAGGACAGAGGGGTTATAGAGGACAGAGGGGAGAGGGTTATAGAGGAGGACAGAGGGGGGCTATAGAGGAGGACAGAGGAGAGGGGGTTGGTAGAGGAGGACGGAGAGAGAGGGTTATAGAGGAGGACAGAGGGGTTATAGAGGAGGACAGAGGGGTTATAGAGGAGGACAGAGAGGGGGTTATAGGAGGAGGACAGAGGAGGATAGAGCTGGGAGAGACAGAGAGGATGGGATAGAGCTGGGAGAGACAGAGGAGGATAGAGCTGGGAGAGACAGAGAGGAGGATAGAGCTGGGAGAGACAGAGGAGGATAGAGCTGGGGAGAGACAGAGGAGGATAGAGCTGGGAGAGACAGAGGAGGAGAGAGCTGGGAGAGACAGAGGAGGATAGAGCTGGGAGAGACAGAGGAGAGGCGAGAGAGAGACAGAGGAGGAGTATAGCTGGGAGAGACAGAGGAGGAGTAGAGCTGGGAGAGACAGAGGAAGACGGGAGAGACAGAGGAGGATATAGCTGGGAGAGAGCAGAGGAGAGAGACAGAGGAGAGAGCAGGGAGAGACAGGGTAACGTGATGGATAACAACCAGGTCCTGACACATCCAGACAGAACAGAACAGACTGTAGAAAGGGGTTCACCTCAGACCAATGGGACATTAATAGACTGTAGAAAGGGTTCACCTCAGACCAATGGGACATTAATAGCCTGTAGAAAGGGTTCTACCTCAGACCAATGGGACATTAATAGCCTGTAGAAAGGGTTCACCTCCCGACCAATGGGACATTAATAGCCTGTAGAAAGGGTTCACCTCAGACCAATGGGACATTAATAGCCTGTAGAAAGGGTTCACCTCAGACCAATGGGACATTAATAGCCAGAGATAGACACTTAAACAAATATATACACCTTTATTGGCCCAATAGTTACATAGTTGCACTATGCAGAAATCGCTCCTCCATTTCCTGGGTGGCTAAAACTAATAGCTTTCCTAATGTCAGTTAATGTGAGTAAATCAGCTGGTATAGTGGAGAGAACCACTGGACCATCTAAACCACTGGGAAGTAGATTTCCCATAACTATAAATATTGGGTAACCCTTTCCTTGACACCCAGCGTGTCATGGTCATAACCATGGTCATAACCTCCCAGCGTCACAGTTAACCATGTCATAACCTCCCAGCGTCACGGTCAAACCATGTCACAACCTCCCAGCGTCATGGTCATAACCAATGTCTGTGCAACCTCCCGTATATTTACACCTGTTGTGACATACTGCGGTATTTCACGTCTCGTTATAAACACCTACATCGCAAATGTGAAAAACTTTGCTTCATTTCAACAGACCTAGAAAGTGTGAACCAAGCCCCTCTCCTGGTCCACTGTCCACAGAACCCCTGACACCCCACACCGGTTTCACCAGCCCCCATATACAAGCCCCTTTCAACCAATACAGAATGAAGGGAAGGTTCTCAGATGAACCAGCTGAAATCATAAGAAAACGGAATGCCGTGTGGGTCTAATTCAGCTGATGATTGGATGGCTTTTAACCGCTTCAGAATCAGGGTGTGGCTATGACCTGAAAGCAGACCACTACCTCCAATCTACTGCTCATAATCTCACATAATCCTTCCAGATTTAGGCAAGTAGTGAAATGTTTAGGAGTGCAAAAAAGATGCACAGCTTCCTAAACAACTGCTGGTTGACTCACAGGTGGTAACTGAGAGAACCTCTATTCTGAACTATTTTAATCAACATTTTCTTGATGCAGGCAGATTATTTGTTAGGGTTAAAGGTCAACATAGCCCCTGTGAAATGACCTGATGCCCCCATCTTGGTGTTTGACACTGTGGACCATACTGTCTTGGTGTTTGACACTGTGGACCATACTGTCTTGGTGTTTGACACTGTGGACCATACTGTCTTGGTGTTTGACACTGTGGACCCGTACTGTCTTGGTGTTTGACACTGTGGACCATACTGTCTTGGTGTTTAACACTGGTTGGACAATACTGTCTTGGTGTTTGACACTGTGGACCGTACTGTCTTGGTGTTTGACACTGTGGACCATACTGTCTTGGTGTTTGACACTGTGGACCGTACTGTCTTGGTGTTTGACACTGTGGACCGTACTGTCTTGGTGTTTGACACTGTGGACCATACTGTCTTGGTGTTTGACACTGTGGACCGTTACTGTCTTTGTTTGACACTGTGGACCATACTGTCTTGGTGTTTGACACTGTGGGACCATACTGTCTTGGTGCAGAGACTGAACTGTATTGGGATTACTGGTCATGTGCTCTGGGTGGTTTGGGAACTATCTATCAAATAGAACCCAGTGTGTTAAGGCAGATGGTTTTCAAGTTGGACAGTTGAGTTGTGCTCCGGTGTGCCTCAAGGATCAACTTTAGGTCCCCCTGTTTATTATCTAGATCAACAACATTGGGAGATCATATTGAGGCAGCTGATGTTCATTTCTATGTGGATGACACTGTTCTCTATTTAAGTGGCAGCAATTTGACACTGTTCTCTATTCAAGTGGCAGCAGTTTGACACTTCTCTATTCAAGTGGCAGCAGTTTTGACACTGTTCTCCTATTCTCAAGTGGCAGTTTGACTCTTCTCTCTATTCAAGTGGCAGCAGAGGATTGACTCTGTTCTCTATTCAAGTGGCAGCAGTTTGACTCTGTTCTCTATTCAAGTGGCAGCAGATTGACTCTGTTCTGCTCTATTCAAGTGGCAGCAGTTTGACTCTGTTCTCTATTCAAGTGGCAGCAGTTTGACTCTGTTCTCTATTCAAGTGGCAGCAGTTTGACTCTGTTCTCTATTCAAGTGGCGCAGATTGACTCTGTTCTCTATTCAAGTGGCAGGATTGACTCTGTTCTCTATTCAGGTGGCAGCAGTTTGACTCTGTTCTCTATTCAAGTGGCAGCAGTTTGACTCTGTTCTCTATTCAAGTGGCAGGCAGTTTGACTCTGTTCTCCTATTCAAGTGGCAGCAGATTGACTCTGTTCTCTATTCAGGTGGCAGCAGTTTGACTCTGTTCTCTATTCAAGTGGCAGCAGTTTGATCTGTTCTCTATTCAGTGGCAGCAGATTGACTCTGTTCTCTATTCAAGTGGCAGCAGATTGACTCTGTTCTCTATTCAAGTGGCAGCAGATTGACTCTGTTCTCTATTCAAGTGGCAGCAGATTGACTCTGTTCTCTATTCAAGTGGCAGCAGATTGACTCTGTTCTCTATTCAAGTGGCAGCAGTTTGACTCTGTTCTCTATTCAAGTGGCAGTTTGACTCTGTTCTCTATTCAAGTGGCAGCAGTTTGACTCTGTTCTCTATTCAAGTGGCACAGATTGACTCTGTTCTCTATTCAGGTGGCAGCATTTGACTCTGTTCTCTATTCAAGTGGCAAGCAGTTTGACTCTGTTCTCTATTCATGGCAGATTGACTCTGTTCTCTATTCAAGTGGCAGCAGATTGACTCTGTTCTCTATTCAAGTGGCAGCAGTTTGACTCTGTTCTCTATTCAGTGGCAGCAGTTTGACTCTGTTCTCTATTCAAGTGACAGCAGTTTGACTCTGTTACTCTATTCAAGTGGCAGCAGTTTGACTGTTCTCTATTCAAGTGGCAGCAGTTTGACTCTGTTTCCTCTATTCAAGTGGCAGCAGATTGACTCTGTCCTCTATTCAAGTGGGCAGCAGATTGACTCTGTTCTCTATTCAAGTGGCAGCAGATTGACTCTGTTCTCTATTCAAGTGGCAGCAACGTATTGACTGTTCTCTATTCAAGTGGCAGCAGATTGACTGTTCTCTATTCAATGGCAGCAGTTTGACTCTGTTCTCCTATTCAAGTGGCAGCAGTTTGACTCTGTTCTCTATTCAAGTGGCAGCAGTTTGACTCTGTTCTCTATTCAAGTGGCAGCGATTGACTCTGTTCTCTATTTAAGTGGCAGAGATTGACTCTGTTCTCTATTCATTGGCAGCAGATTGACACTGTTCTCTATTCAAGTGGCAGCAAAGATTGACTCTGTTCTCTAGCTGGCCCCAAGTGGCAGCAGATTGACTCTGTATCTATTCAAGTGGCAGCAGATTGACACTGTTCTCTATTCAAGTGGCAGCCTTTGACATTC
>NW_025538852.1:0-16202 GCF_020615455.1 Coregonus clupeaformis | reverse complement strand
ATCAAATAATCAATTTTATTTTATATAGCCCTTCTTACATCAGCTAATATCTCGAAGTGCTGTACAGAAACCCAGCCTAAAACCCCAAACAGCTAGTAATGCAGGTGTAGAAGCACGGTGGCTAGGAAAAACTCCCTAGAAAGGCGAAAGCCTAGGAAGAAACCTAGAGAGGAACCAGGCTATGAGGGGGTGGCCAGTCCTCTTCTGGCTGTGCCGGTGGAGATTATAACAGAACCATGCCAAGATGTTCAAAAATGTTCACAAGTGACAAGCATGGTCAAATAATAATCAGGAATAAATCTCAGTTGGCTTTTCATAGCGATCATTAAGAGTTGAAAACAGCAGGTCTGGGACAGGTAGGGGGTTCCATAACCGCAAGCAGAACAGTTGAAACTGGAATAGCAGCAAGGCCAGGCGGACTGGGGACAGCAAGGAGTCACCACGGCCGGTAGTCCCGACGTATGGTCCTAGGGCTCAGGTCTCTCAGTTGGCTTTTTCATAGCCGATCATTAAAGAGTTGAAAACAGCAGGTCTGGGACAGGTAGGGGTTTCGTAGCCGCAGGCAGAACAGTTGAAACTGGAATAGCAGCAAGGCCAGGCGGACTGGGGACAGCAAGGTGTCATCATGCCCGGTAGTCCTGACGTATGGTCCTAGGGCTCAGGTTCTCAGAGAGAAAGAGAGAACGAGAGAATTAGAGAGAGCATACTTAAATTCACACAGGACACTGGATAAGACAGGAGAAGTACTCCAGGTATAACCAACTAACCCCAGCCCCCGACACATAAACTACTGCAGCATAAATACTGGAGGCTGAGACAGGAGCGGTCCGGAGACACTGTGGCCCCATCCGAAGAAACCCCGGACAGGGCCAAACAGGAAGGATATAACCCCACCCACTCCGCCAAAGCACAGCCCCCGCACCACTAGAGGGATATCCCCAACCACCAACTTACAATCCTGAGACAAGGCCGAGTATAGACCCACAGAGGTCTCCACCACAGCACAAACCAAGGGGGGCGCCAACCCAGACAGGAAGATCACGTCAGTAACTCAACCCACTCAAGTGACGCACCCCTCCCAGGGACGGCATGAAAGAGCACCAGCAAGTCAGTGACTCAGCCCCTGCAACAGGGTTAGAGGCAGAGAACCCCAGTGGAGAGGGGGAACCGGCCCGGCAGAGACAGCAAGGGCTGTTCGTTGCTCCAGCCTTTCCGTTCACCTTCACACTCCTGGGCCAGACTACACTCAATCATATGACCTACTGAAGAGATAAGTCTTCAGTAAAGACTTAAAGGTTGAGACCGAGTCTGCGTCTCTCACATGGGTAGGCAGACTGTTCCATAAAAATGGAGATCTATAGGAGAAAGCCCTGCCTCCCGCTGTTTGCTTAGAAATTCTAGGGACAATTAGGAGGCCTGCGTCTTGTGACCGTAAGCGTACGTATTGGTATGTACGGCAGGACCAACTCGGAAAGATAGGTAGGAGCAAGCCCATGTAACGCTTTATAGGTTAACAGTAAAAACCTTGAAATCAGCCCTTGCCTTAACAGGAAGCCAGTGTAGGGAAGCTAGCACTGGAGTAATATGATCAAATTTCTTGGTTCTAGTCAGGATTCTAGCAGCCGTATTTAGCACTAACTGAAGTTTATTTAGTGCTTTATCCGGGTAGCCGGAAAATAGAGCATTGCAGTAGTCTAACCTAGAAGTAACAAATGCATGGATTAATTTTTCTGCATCATTTTTGGACAGAAAATTTCTGATTTTTGCAATGTTACGTAGATGGAAAAAAGCTGGGAAGGAAGGTTGTGGAAGGAAGGAAGGAAGGTTGTGAACCAAAGCACAGTAAAGGAGCAGCCTTGGCCTGCTACATATTATACAGTCAATATAGATGCAGGCAACACCACCCACATACAACATGTCATCTACAAGGGCTGCATTCCCACAGGCAACCCAATTCTGATATTTTTTCCACTAATTGGTATTTTGACCAATCACATCAGATCTTTTTCAGAGCGGATCTGATTGGTCAAAAGACCAAAAAAGGAATTGGGCTGCCTGTGTAAACTTAGCCGAGGTGATTTAAGTCTTAAGACACGTGTCAATATAAGGTTAAATCATGCGGTGACATATAGGAAAGAAACTAAAAACAGTGTTAACGACCAACATCTATGTTGTATCTCAGTAAGGTGGATAGCTTTATATTTGCTAGAGAAAGACAGTAGGGAAGGTGAGATTTCAGGGACCCTAGTTGTGGCGGTCTGTCTAGCTGGTGTTGGGGTGGCAGAGAGGGGAAAATGAAGATGAATTGGCCATTGCTCTAAAGAGGAGAGGAGGAGAGGAGGAGGGGAGGAGAAATAGGACAACAAATGAATCGACTAGTTACCGGAGTGTAACTCCAGTTCTATGAGTGGAGCGGAGCCCCATAGGGGAGCTATGCTCCTAGTGGTTTACCCTCTGCCCTAGGGCAGAACAGCCTGAAAACAAATTATGCACACACCTACAGCCAATAGGAGTACAGGTGTCCCTATATAAGGAACCCCGTTCCATCAATCTGTCTCCGAGATATTATCTTCAGCGACTAGAGAGGATCGGCAGGGCCGAAAAGTCCTATGGGGCTCCGCTCCACTCATAGAACTGGAGTTACACTCCGGTAACTAGTCGTTCTATATCGTGGAGCTCCGCCCCATAGGGAGCTATGCTCCTAGTGGTTTCGGCGGAGCGAAACGCTCCAAAATGTACCCCCTGCCGAGCCTAACACATCCCATTCAAAAATGAGAATAGGTCAAGCCCAGCAATGGCTGTAACCAATTTCCGCAGTACCGGGACTAAGGAACCCATCAGGGCGTCACAATATACCGCGTCATCGGTTATAGACCCGCCCCCATCTAACTCAATGACAATGTCAATGGCTGTTGGGCAGATCATCAGAATAGACGCCGTGCTAATCTGTACCAACAGATAGCCGTGCCTCAACACTATCGTCCACTAATGTAATGACATCAGTCACTCTACATTAAGTGTCCAATAAACGCCTTACTCACTCTATGGAACCCATAGATTAGTAGGCAGGAACAAAATATAAAAGTCCTACTATCTGAATCAGATAGATGACCTCACATTCTGTCAGTTCAATACATGTCTCTATGTACTGAGAATCAAGAGACATGCCACAGATAGCTTTTCATCCGAAGCGGACCTGATAGAGACCTGTCTATCGTCCTGCTTCTCTTTTCTCTAGCTCAAGATTCTCTTTCAGCTATGCTGAGTGCAATCGAGCTCGAAAGGTAAAAAGCCTATTCTTGACATAACACGTTTTCCTAACCAAGGCGGACCTGATTGGAACCTGTCCAAGGTCCTGCTCTGTCCTCTCCTTTTAGCTCAAAATCGCCTTTCAGCTCTGCTGAATGCCGACCGAGCTAAAGAGTTGGAAAAAACGTGCCATAATATGTTTCTTCTAATAAAAGCGGATTTATGAACATGATCACAATCCTGCTTTCTTTCTCTGTTTCTTCTCAAGATCTCCCTTCAGCCACGCTGAGTACAGATCGAACCAAAGAGTTAGAAGACATATCCAACAGATAGAAACGAATAAAAGGAGACGGTGTCACCCAAGACGCCGCTCTACAAATATCCACTACCTCTGTACCTCTGAAGAGGGCAGTAGAAGCTGCTGCTCCACGAATGGAGTGCGCTTTAATACCCTGAGGCGGTTGTTGCCCCGCCGCCTCGTACGCCGTCTCAATGCCTTCACAAAGCCAATGAGACAATCGCTGTTTTGAAAGTGGTCTACCCAATGCAGCCGCACCGTGACACACAAACAGCTGAGGCGATGACCTAATCGCTGCTGTGCGCTCAACGTAACACGCCAAAGCGCGTACTGGGCACAAACAATGAAGCTTTTTCTCACACCTCTCCCCATGGGGAGGGGGATAAAAAGCCCACAATTCCACGGTCTGTGATCTATATGCACTGTTAATAACCTTCGGCACAAATGCCGGGTTGGGACGTAACACCGCTCTGCTCAAATCGCCATTAATGGCAAGGCAGTCGGGTCTCGTCGACAGTGCACTCAAATCACTGACCCGCTTAGCGGTAGTCAAGGCGAGCAACAGCGCCGTCTTGATAGACAGCATTTTGAGGGGTATTTGATTCAATGGCTCGAACGGCGACTTACATAGCGCTTCGAGAACTAAGGCCAAAACCCATCGGGGCAGCGTAGCTCTAGGCATTAGCCTGAGCCGTTGCATTCCCAATAAAAACGTTTCACTAATGTGTGATTGAACGTTAAAACCTTTCATGACCAGCTGAAATTGCCGCTGCAACACTCGAATGGTGGGTGGCGATTTCTGCTTATCAAACATAAACTTTCGGCCACGGGCAGTGCGCGAATGCGTCCCTTCCCAATGGCGGATCGTCCTGTTGTCTCAGGGAGAAACCTGACATGAGATCTGCCTCTACGTTCAAGTAGCCCGGAATGTGCGCTGCTCTCAATGAGCGAAGGTGCTTGTGCACCCACAGCCACAATTCCTCTGCCGCCCGATGGAGGGCAGGAGACCTGACCCCTCCCTGGCGATTTATGTGAGCTACTGTGGTCCGGTTGTCTGATCAAACCAACACATCGCGACCCCGAAGGGTAGACGCGAAGTGGTTAAAAACCAGTTGAACCGTTTCCAACTCCATGAGGTTTATGTGCCGACCTGGTTGAGGCCATGCACCACCTATCGCTTGAGACTGACATGTCCCTCCCCATCCAGTTAGACAGGCTTCTGTATACACTGGAATGTAGGATGGCACCTTGCCCATCGGGACCCCGTGCTTGAAAACGCACGGGTTCCTCCAATAGTCCAGGTCTGCTCTTAGCGAGAGAGGAACCACCACCAACCGATGACGTTGACGCACTATGTCTAGTCTTAGTTGGGCGAACCACCGCTGTGTTCTGCGTATATGCAGAAACCCCAGCGGGACCACAGGGTGGGCTGTCGACATGAGACCCAAAAGTGACATGATCGATAGCGCCGTTACTGTATAATTCGGACGACACTCCCTCAGGGCTAGTACCAATGCTGCCCTTCGAGGGTCCGAAATTCGCGCCCTCATCATTACAGTGTCTAGCTGTAGTCCCAGGTAGACTATCTGATGACTGGGCCAGGGTGCACTCCTTTTCCAATTCACAGCGAACCCCAGACACGTGAGATGAATCACTGTCTGTGTCGTGTAAGTAAACGTCAGCTCTGCTGACGGGCGAGAACCCGCAGGTCGTCTAGGTAGGCTAATACCCTTATCCCTTGACAACACAGCGGTTCCAATGCCGCCTCCACACATTTGGAAAACGTTCGAGGTGCCAGGGCGTACCCAACGGCATCCTCTTGAACTCGTACCCCCCTCCTCTATGGCCCACGCCGCCGCTATTCCCCAGCACTGGGTTGGTGAAATAGCCCAAGGTGGGCCCCCCTTTTTGAAAAGGGAGAGGACCCATCAGCTCGTTCTGGGTGAATCGGGGGCTTTGATACGATGGTTACGACCGTAACTGCAGTAATCTTGCCCTCCGTGAACGCAGCACGGGTCTGAACTGCACTGTCTGAGGTACTGGCCTGAGACAGAGCGCTCTTCTTAGAAAGCGATTGCGTCATCATGTCATTGTCTGACTGAGACTGCAGCTTGGCATGAGACTTATCCTTTACAGAATTCAACAGGATCTGAAAGGCGTGATCTCTGACCGGTACCACACTGTGGTTCCACCATGCCTCTTTACTGTTCCTAAGCGGCTGTTCAACGACACACTCAATGTGTGGTGAGCTGCGCTCAGAGTCATGGCATTGATACATTCAGAATAAGCCGGAGGCGTCAATACCTTGGTTACACCTGTAACCCTGGTATTCCCGCTCTCCGTGAACGTCGCACGGGTCTGAACTGCGCTGACTGAGGCATTAGCCTGCAGCAAGGCGTCATTCCCGGCTAGCGGCTGCGTCTTCATGTCACATTGGGACCGAGACAGCTGCCTGCTGCATGTGAGGTATCCTTTTGCGCCTGGGCGCGTTCGGGAGAAGGTGGGGGCGCCGATACACTGGGCACCTTCGTGACCGTGGTAATCGGGCCCTTCTTGAACGCAGCATGGGTCTGGGTCGTACTAACAGAGACCTTGGTCTATGATAGTGCGCCACCCCCAATGTGGTTATTATCAGCGCGTTCTGAGAGAAACGGGGGGGCCGAAACGTGGTTATGCCCATAACCGTAGTAATCAGGCCCTCCGTGAACGCAGCACGGGTCTGAACTGCACTGTCTGAGGTACTGGCCTGAGACAGAGCGCTCTCCCCAGAAGCGATTGCGTCATCATGTCATTGTCTGACTGAGGCTGCCGCTTGGCATGAGACTTATCCTTTACAGAACTCAGCTGAAAAGTATGATCTCTGACTGACACCACACGGTGGTGCCACAATGCCTCTTCACTGGTCTTATGCGGCTGTTCAACGACACACTCAATGTGTGGTGAGCTGCGCTCAGAGCCATGGGCATTGATACGTTCAGAATATACCGGAGGCGTCCATACCTTGGCTACCTTAGTAGCCCTGGTATTCCCGCTCTTCGTGAACGTTGCACGGGTCTGATCTGTACTGACTGAGGCATTAGCCTGCAGTAAGACGTCACTCCCGGCTAGCGGCTGCGCCTTCATGTCACATTGGGACAGAGGCAACTGCCTACTACGTGAAAACTTTACTACAGAGCTCCTAGGAGTCTGTAGTAAGAGATCTTCACTAGGTGAGCTAAGGCTGCGCCTTGCTACCTTTACCCCTTTCCTCTCCTGAGCACGCTCAGCTACAACTCTAAGTGGGTTGGGCTGCGCTCAAGATGGTGAGGGAGAAAACATAGAACGTGGAGTGTTCCGAACCTTATGGAATAATTGTCCTTCTTTTGACAATGTCAATGAGAACAATCTCTTTATTCACACAATGTAACAACACAGCCCTCTACACCCTGAACAGTGGAGTAGGGGGGAAAAACAGGGGGGAAAAACAGTCTTGGTATCTTTCCTCCCTTCACCTCCTGTGTGCGTTCAGCTCTGCACCTCTGGTGGGCTGAACTACGCTCAGTGTGGTGAGTATTAGCGCGTTCAGAAAGAAGTGGGGGCGCCGATACACTAGGAAACTTCGTCACCGTGGTAATCGGGCCCTCCGTGAACGCAGCATGGGTCTGAAACGCACTAACCGAGACCTTAGTCTGCGATAGTGCGCCATCCCCAACTAGCGGCTGCGTCATCATGTCTCCTGACTGAGACTGCAGCCTGCTATGAGAGGCACTCACTACAGTACTCCTTGAAGTCTGTAATGTGAGGTCTCTTTGAGATAAACCAAGACGGCGTCTAGGTATTATTCCTCCTTTCACCTCCTGTGTGCGTTCAGCTCTGCACCTCTGGTGGGCTGAACTACACTCAGTGTGGTGAGCCTGGGCGCGTTCAGGAAAGGTGGGGGCGCCCGATACACTGGGCACCTTCGTGACCGTGGTAATCGGGCCCTTCTTGAACGCAGCATGGGTCTGGGTCGTACTAACAGAGACCTTAGTCTGTGATAGTGCGCCACCCCCAACGTGGTTATTATCAGCGCTTCTGAGAAAGCGGGCGCCGATACGTGGTTACGCCCGTAACCGTAGTAATCAGGCCCTCCGTGAACGCAGCACGGGTCTGAACTGCACTGACTGAGGCGTTAGCCTGAGACAGAGCGCCGTCCCGGATAGCGGTCGCGTCATCATGCCATTATCTGGCTGAGACTGCAGCCTGCTATGTGAGACACTCACTACGGCACTCCTAGGAGTCTGTAAAGTGAGGTCTTTATAAGGTACACTTAATACCTTTTATATACCTGCCTTATGTGTGCATTCAGCAACGCACCATGGTGGGCTGAGCTGCACTCATAGTGGTAAGAGAGAGGCGAGAGTGAGGAAGGTCGAACGCTCTCGGATGTATTATGGAAAAAGGGGCTCTTTTTGACAGTGTCAAGTAGAGCCAACTCTTTATTACACACATCAACAAAAAACATTCTCCTCCATACACTCAACGGTAGAGTGGGGGGGGGACAGTGGGCTCGGTCACAGCGGGCGCTGTGCCGTCTTCCGTTCTCTCCCCCTCGCCTGTCATAAACGGCGTCTCTTCTGGCCGCCCTTCGGGTGATGCCAGGATGACGCTTTAATCCCTCTCTCGCCGGCACCTCTGGCGCTGCAGGGGGGGGCGAGGCCCGCTCCCTTGCTGCTGGAGAACGCCGTCTGACGCCAAGTTGTAGCGAGAGTAACGGCCGCCCTCCATCATATCCACTTCCGGGTTGGAGGGAATAGGGGCAGCAATCTCCCACTGTTTAGCAGCCCACTCAATGAGATCTGAAAATTCAGAGCACAGAGAGGCTGTGGCGTCATCATCCAGGGATGTAATGACCTCACAATTTCCTGAAGGAAAAGGGGTGTTAAACATCTGGGTCAGTGTAATGAATTGTTCTAATAGAATATTCATTTCTTCCCCAATAGCCCTGTCATCTCCTAAGTCAGCGCCTTCAGATGATGCCTCAGCGCTGAGACTAACATTGATAGCACATCCTCAAGAGGAATATCCTCCCTAAAAATGCCCAACGCTGCTTCCACTCCTTCAAAAAAAGGAGGGCGCAGCTGGCGCATAGTGGGGGATTAATGAGGCCGTCCCTGGCATGCTGTGTCCCTCAACCCACGAAACATAATTCGGGGGTGACAGCCGCCAAGGGGAACAGCGACATTGAGCTCTGAAAAGAGCTTTTGTTAAATACTTACCCTATGGGTAAGCTTGGTGTGCTCATTGTAGGAAGACGTTGATGGCTGGATATCAACGACGAAAATCTTCCTGAGTCTTCGTAAGGCTTCTTCAGTTCTAGTCCAGTCGCTGAAGATAATGGGAGACAGATTGATGGAACGGGGTTCCTTATATAGGGACACCTGTACTCCTATTGGCTGTAGGTGTGTGCATAATTTGTTTTCAGGCTGTTCTGCCCTAGGGCAGAGGGTAAACCACTAGGAGCATAGCTCCCCTATGGGGCGGAGCTCCACGATATAGAACCACTCTGCACCGGCAGGCATCCTCTCCTCTGTTGTATTCCTTCCCCCTCTTCTTTCCTCTCTATTCCACCTTTCACTCTTCTAAAACCTTACCTGAGATGAATGTTTTCTTTTTCTGGATTAATGAGTTATTGTGGTAGACACACACACACACACACACACACACACACGGGTGCACACGCGAACACACCCAAACACTTTCTCTCTCTCTCTCTCTCTCTCACTCACTCACACACAACCCCCCACCCCCAACACACATACAAACACTTGCCACGTCCGTAGAAGGAAAACAGACGTTGGGCCGCAGGTGTTGATACATTAACATTCTAAAACGTTTCTTTTAAGGCGACATCTGTTGTCTTATTAGAGGTGGCTGGAGAAAATCGATAGGGAGCGAGAGAGCAAGGGATGGAGAGAGCTAGCCGAGAAAGCGCCAGGGAGGATAAACATGCCCTTTTTAGCTATTCGGCCCCAAAGGCAGGCGAGTGGATCTCCACATTTACCTATTCCGATACTATAGCACTCGAGGGCCGTTAGAATCCCTAATGCACTCCTTCGCATTATTAACAGAGAGAGGCGAGGGAAGGAGTCGACATTGGAATCTCTCGGAGACTATGACTGGAATGTTAGACAGCTCAGCCAGGGATACAATGCAATGGATTAGAATGAAAGACTGCAGGAAGACTAGAGCTGAGCTTTGAAGAAAACTCAATTAAAAAGACATTTTCCGCTTCAGTGGAAAATGTGAAAATATTTTTAAAAAATGTTTTGTTATTTGTCATCTGTCCTTTTCCAATTTTAAAAAATATGCAGCATTACTGTTTTCTGAAAGGCTTCCATTTTAATTCAAGGTTGTGCAAACGTCGTTGTATAGCTACAGTTGAAGTCGGAAGTTTACATACACTTAAGTTGGAGTCATTAAAACTCATTTTTCAACCACTCCACAAATTTCTTGTTAACAAACTATAGTTTTGGCAAGTCGGTTAGGACATCTACTTTGTACACGACACATGTAATTTTTCCAACAATTGTTTATAGACAGATTATTTCACTTAGAATTCACTGTATCGCAATTCCAGTGGGTCAGACGTTTACATTCACTAAGTTGACTGTGCTTTTAAACAGCTTGGAAAATTCCAGAAAATGATGTCATGGCTTTAGAAGCTTCTGATAGGCTAATTGACATAATTTGAGTCAATTGGAGGTGTACCTGTGGATGTATTTCAAGGCCTACCTTCAAACTCAGTGCCTCTTTGCTTGACATCGTGGGAAAAGAAATCAGCCAAGACCTCAGAAAAATAATTGTCTGGTTCATCCTTGGGAGAAATTTCCAAACGCCTAAAGGTACCACGTTCATCTGTACAAACAATAGTACACAAGTATAAACACCATGGGACCACGCAGCCGTCATACCGCTCAGGAAGGAGACGCGTTCTGTCTCCTAGAGACGAACGTACTTTGGTGCGAAAAGTGCAACTCAATCCCAGAACAACAGCAAAGGACCGTCTGAAGATGCTGAAGGAAACAGGTACAAAAGTATCTATATCCACAGTAAAACGAGTCCTATATCGACATAACCTGAAAGGCCGCTCAGCAAGGAAGAAGCCACTGCTCCAAAACCGCCATAAAAAAACCAGACTACAGTTTGCAACTGCACATGGGGACAAAGATCATACTTTTTGGAGAAATGTCCTCTGGTCTTATGAAACAAAAACAGAAATGTTTGGCCATAATGACCATCATTATGTTTGGAGGAAAAAGGGGGGGCTTGCAAGCCGAAGAACACCATCCCAACCGTGAAGCACAGGGGTGGCAGCATCATGCTGTGGGGGTGCTTTGCTGCAGGAGGGACTGGTGCACTTCACAAAATAGATGGCATCACGAGGAAGGGAAATTATGTGGATATATTGAAGCAACATCTCAAGACATCAGTCAGGAAGTTAAAGCTTGGTCGCAAATGGGTCTTCCAAATGGACCCCAAGCATAATTCCAAAGTTGTGGCAAAATGGCTTAAGGACAACAAAGTGAAGGTATTGGAGTGGCCATCACAAAGCCCTGACCTCAATCCTATAGAAAATTTGTGGGCAGAACTGAAAAAGCGTGTGCAAGCAAGGAGGCCTACAAACCTGACTCAGTTACACGAGCTCTGTCAGGAGGAATGGGCCAAAATTCACCCAACTTATTGTGGGAAGCTTGTGGAAGGCTACTCAAAACGTTTGACCCAAGTTAAACAATTTAAAGGCAATGCTACCAAATACTAATTGAGTGTATGTAAACTTCTGACCCACTGGGAATGTGATGAAATATATAAAAGCTGAAATAAATCATTCTCTCTACTATTATTCTGACATTTCACATTCTTAAAATAAAATGGTGATCCTAATTGACCTAAGACAGGGAATTTTTACTAGGATTAAATGTCAGGAATTGTGAAAAACTGAGTTTAAATGTATTTGGCTAAGGTGTATGTAAACTTCCAACTTCAACTGTATGTCATTTCATTCCCCATGCAGGGACATTAAGATCATAGTATATTGAATTCTTAAAAGATCAGAAATAGTGATACTTTTCTCTCAATAACGGCAAAATGTATTTCTGTTTGAACAGAAAACATCAACTAGTCAAACTATTCATATTATACCTAGAAAGTTTAGGTTGTTACTTGCTAATAGAATCTCCCTCCATTTCCAAACTGACAGATCAAGTACAGCATGATGGTTATATTAAAGTCGACTTTGAAAGATGACTGCTTTTGTATTGCAAATGAACTAGATAGAGGAAATAAGCCAGGATGGGTACTATTTTGATTTGTAATGTGGCCTGCATCAATTTCAATGAGGCAATGTGACTTTAAATGTATAATCCAAAACATACTGTTAGAATAGGTCAAAGTAATTTCAAACATACCACCCTCATCATTCAAAAAGGCACTTCAATAAATCCCATGATAACCTATTAGAGATTTATTCATAACACTACACTATGTAAGGCTTGAGTGCCATTAAGGAATTATTACTAATAGTATGTTATTTCAGGATAGATTTGGAAGTAGTCTACCCTATTTGGTGACAAAATGTTCATAATATTTTTGTTAATTTGTTTACTCTTTTGTTTGAAAATGTCTTCATTCATTCATTCATTCATTCATCTATTCATTCAGATGGCTAGTGTATACTTCCGCCCAGAGTACATATAGAATTATTCCACTATAGATGCCTGTGTCTAAGTCTAGGGGGACCTACAGTCAATACCTTTCAAGACCCCCTGGTATCTCGGCTTCACACAGACAGGGGTTCAAGACCATAACCCTCAATCGCTTCCCTTTCACTCCCTCTCTTCTCTCTATTTTCTCTCCCTCTTTTAAATCCCTCTTTTCAGAGGACATAGGGAGGGAGACTATTGATTTTCATCATGTGTTGTCATGTCAGAGTTACAGAACATTCTTTTCAGTTCCCTGGTATTGACAACCTGGGACGTTGGCTTTCCTGGCTCTGGCTGGCTCGAGAAAGAAGCCTGCAGAGTTTCTGCTTCGAAAGTGGACTTTTTTCTTTCTTTTTTTACCTCATGGTTTTTGGGGTTGGCGGAGACAGATAAGACTGCTTTGAAATCCTTCAAGCCTTCCCACACACACACCTAACTCGGATGTTGCCAGTTGAAGAGAAAAATAAAAAATAAATGCTGATTGATGTCGTTGGGGCTGAAGAATCCTCAAGAAAATTGGTCTGGAAAATGTACGGACAGACATGCAATGGAGAGAGTCATCTGAGTTCAAACGCAACAACTTTGAAGTAAAACTAATTTCAAAGCCATGTAACTTGGTAAGGCAAGCGTATTCCTGGCAACATAAGAGGAAATGCCTCTTGACAACATAATATTAATGAGATATCAATTGCCTTGCCTCTGCTTATTATAAGCTCAATTATAATTTTGCATCATCATGATGATGTGGCTGGTTACACTTTGCTTCTTCAAAGTCCAATATCTTGAAAACTTGATTGCTGACATGCAAAACATTTTGGGACTGTATCAACAGTGGACTAATGAAAAAAAATACCAAAATATTTTAAGTCTTGTGTCATTTTGTCACTTTCAAGCCCACTTGCCTGACAAGCTAACAAATATAATCCTATACAATTCTGTTGAGTTACTTCAGAACCACATTTGAATTAATTACTTCCGGCTTTTGAATTCTTCCAACCAATCATAGCCTCAGCATCCCTGTTACCCACAAGACACCATAAAGTGAGAACACATAAATCATCTCCAATAACTTTCTGTACTTACCAAGTCTGTTTTCTTCTCTCCGCAAAGCCAAGCCGGCGTTACTGGTCCTTCAGTTCCTCCCCATCTGACGTTTAATGTTCCTGAAGGAAAAACATAAAGACAGAAATCAGTGAGTGGAGCCATCCCTCTGGTGCACTCTGCACTCCACTAGCTGATAGCGTGGGATGAGCCTAGGCTAATTGCTAATTGGCTCCGGTGGATGGCGGATGAAGATATTGCAGCACTGAATTAACCTCTAGCGCCAACTAGCTAAGGACTAGGTGTAGGATAGGGTAGGGTGGAGCGATAGTCTTGATGAAGGCTACAGGCTAAACTGTTGGGTCTCTCTGCTGGCTAATGTTTGGAATAAGAATAATCGAAGCATGTACACTTTCTGTGTTTTCTTTCCCTTTGTTAAGGATTAGCCTCTTCTAGAGCAATAGTCTTCCTCATATTCAGAAAATAAAGGGTCTCTCCACGTGCAGATACCTTGAGCTCACAAGAGGAGGAACATTCTCTGCAGATACCTGGGAGCTCACAAGAGGAGGCACGTTCTCTGCAGATACCTGGGAGCTCACAAGAGGAGGCACGTTCTCTGCAGATACCTGGGAGCTCACAAGAGGAGGCCTGGCTATGGCTGGCTACATCACAGCCAGAAACAAAATGGCTGTCGACAGTCAATCTCCCAAAGACCAACAGTAATGTTAAAAGCCCAGGACAGGATTTGGATTAGCTGTCTAGCTGTTTTGCTCTACAACCCCCACAAACTTCACAAGAGTCGTCTGAAGGTAACCAGGTACTGGGCAGTAAACATTTACAAACGTGAATATGCCAAAAACAAAGGGGTTAAATATTGGTAAAAAAATCTATACAATCCTGAGCTTTCTTATATCTCTCAGACACTTCAAAACCTACTTCTTTAGATGTTTTTTTTTTTTTGTTGACCATCTGTTTTACCATGTATGAATGTATTATTCAATGGGTTTCTATGGGCTAACAGCAGTAAGGGCAAGTTCAATGTTTCATCAAATAATAAAAAATTATAAATTAATTGATACCTACAGGGGTCCTAAAAATCCCAATCGAATAGATAAAATATCCATGGTATGAACATCTTAAAACCATTCCATACTTTAACCAGGGACGGCCTGTTCAATAGGGCGATATGGGCGACGCACTGCCAAACGGGAAAAGGAAGGGATTTTTTTCGAATCAATTATATCACGGCAACAGTAGTTATCAGTGTTGTAATCTGATCTGACTGCCACTAAATGTCAAATCAGGCTAAAGTCGTACTTCTCAAATGGCCCGCCGTTTTTGGGCGATTTCAGTCAGGTTGAAAATCGCCCAGAAGTCTCTCATAGCCTGTCATGTAAAATCTATTTTTTTTCAAATTTCAAAGCTTTCAATACATTCTCTATGGGTGTCTGTGGGCTTGCACTTACGCGCTTTCGTCATACGTGACGTAACCATGAACGTAACTAAGCAAATAGCGGCTAGCAGCGTCTCTTTGCGACCTGCAGTGTGGCGTTATTTTATGTTTTTAATTTGTACACTTAGTGGCGTTATTTTATGTTTTTAATTTGTACACTTAGTTTACAAACATTCTGCCAACCATGGATTTCGAGTGGTGGGTTTTGGACTGATCTTGTTGATCGTGTACATACCCGCTACGAACGGACTAAATAATGAAAACGTTGCTGGCAGTGGAATCCAATACAGCTGGGAGACTTGGCTGGATGACAGAGTCCCGGACAGAGAAGTGGAGCCGGGCCGGCTTCACCCCTGGTCGGAGCGGACCTCGATCTGACAGTCACAGGGAAAATCGATCCTGGTAAGAGAGCGACTCTGCACCCCCGAGCCCCGACATTGAACTGCTTTCTGTGTCACTGTGACCTTACTATCTGCCCCGTGAGTTCCCCCAATTGTTTGTTACCGTTGTGTACTGTTGATAATCACAAGTTTACTGGAGAACTGAGACCAAGTAGAGACTTTGGACAGGGTGGATATGGTATAATAAAGGCAGTTTATTCAGAGGTAAAGATATCTGGAATCGCGTGCACGGACTCGTTCGTCAAACTCTTAGGGAGCTATCTGAAGAGAGCCCCGAAAACATTGTGTGCTGACATTTTATACAATAAATGATGTAGGTTGAATCTAGTAGTTCTGATCTTCTGATTGGTCCTGATGAGTTGGGCGAGGTCCCCTCCACTGTTGCATTGGCTCTGAGTTGGGTTCTCTGTCTTCAAATGTTCAGCCTAAAGAGAGGGGATTTTTGTGTGTGTGTGTGTGTGTGTGTTTAACAGTGATGATGTGTGTGTGTGTGTGTGTTTAACAGTGATGATGTGTGTGTGTGTGTGTGTGTGTGTGTGTGTGTGTTATCAGTGATGATGTGTGTGTGTGTGTGTCCTCAGAGCAAGAACTCGTGAGTTGGAAGAACTGAGAGACCTATGGCGTGGGTGTTGTCCTTGGCCACCTGCTGACAAGGCTGACAAGATAGGACTCTTTTGTCCATTGTTATAGGATAGGAACAGCATTGATTGAAAACAAACGCCCAACACAAAATGGGTCATGCACAAGATTTTAGTCAGACCAAGCTATAACATTATATATTTACTACGACAGTACATTCAACCAAAAAGCTAATATAACAAAGGCATCAGAGATTATTTATAATCTGTCACAGAAACTGGAATCCATCTCCCCCAGATCAGTCAATAAATGCTTCTGGTATTGACTTATATGCTGCCCCCTGTCTTCATGTTGTTGCTGGACATATCTTTTTAAAATGTGTGTAGGTCACCTAAATCATCAGAAAAAATTGCCCCTCCTGAGAATTTTTTCAGGAGCCGCCACTGACTTTAACCCACAAG
>NW_025538851.1:0-16206 GCF_020615455.1 Coregonus clupeaformis | reverse complement strand
GGCTCAATGGACCTCTCCTCTGTGTCAGGCTTCCTCAGTTGATGGGAGAGGTTGTGTTTTTCTCTAGCTGGAGGTAAGCAGGAGGTAAGCTTCTCATATGGTGTTGAGTAAAGCTTAACCATGTATTAGATCGTAGGTAGGTAGTTAGTTGTAGTTAGGTATTGTATTTATTATAGGTTAGTATTGTTGTTATTGTAGGTTTCCGTAGGTAATTGTAGGTTAGTATCGAAGCATAGCTAGGTATCGTGGGTTGTTGTGGGTAGTTACTGCAGGTTTAGTGTGCTAACACACTCTTGGCAGTTTGTTGTAACCAAGTATTGGTGCTAAATTGTGTGTTAATGGATGCTACGCTTTCTAGTTAGCTACGGCGTCATAGCTAGGTATCGTGGGTTGTTGTGGGTAGTTACGCAGGTTGGCAGTGTCTTCGGCCGTGCCGGCTGTAGCTACGGGCGGGCTAACTAGCCGTTTTCGAACAGAGTCAGAGTCAACACAGTAGCCATTGTGTGCTCGGGTGTAGCACGGGTAGCTAGCTAGCCGTTCTTCAAACAAAGTCAACACAGTGGCCATTGCTAACTACCCAACACGACCAGCTAACTGTACTGTAGTAGCTAAATACAATATACTTGTCCTAGCTAGCCAACGTTGAATCATTGCTGCGTCATGAAAGGAACTTGACACAGACACGAATGATCTGTTTAGTGTGTTATCATACTATTGGTGTGTCTTGGCAGTGTCTTTCGGGCCGTGCGCTGTAGCACGCAAGCGAACTAACTAGCCGTTTTTCGACAGTCAGTCAACACAGTAGCCATTGTGTGCGGGGTGTAGCACGGCTAGCTAGCTAGCCGTTCTTCAAACAAAGTCAACACAGTGGCCATTGCTAGCTACCCAACACGTCCAGCTAACTGTACTGTAGTAGCTAAATACAATATACTTGTCCTAGCTAGCCAACGTTTAATCATTGCTCGTCATGAAGGAACTTGACACAGACACGAATGATCTGTTTGGTGTGTTATCACACTATTGGTGGTTTGTTGTGACCAAGTGTTTGTGCTAAACTGTGTGTTACTGGATGCTAGCATGCTAGTTAGCTAGTTAACACACTATTGGTGGTTTATTGTGACCAAGTGTTGGTGCTAAACTGTGTGTTAAACTGTGTGTTATTGGATGCTAGCATGCTAGTTAGCTATGGTGTCATAGTTAGCTAGCTGAATAAAAGTGGGTTGAGTCTATTCCTTTAAACATTGAACCGCTGTGGTTCACAACAATTCTGATTTCTAAAGGTGGAAGTTGGGAGAGTTTTTTGTTCGGGTGGTTCAGTGAAACAATTTTAGTTTCTGAGGTTGAAGTTTTTGGTGAGGAGGCCCTGCTCTCTCCTCTTCTCCCAGATGCTTAGCTCATTTCATTCCGAATCTCCTCTGCATTTTTGTACAGCCATTTGCTACAGCCTGTCAACTATGCCTTCTGCCTATCCCTGTTCTCTCCTCTCTGCACAGGCTACACAAACGCTCACCACACCGCCGCGGCTGCTGCCTCTCTAACCTGGTGGTCCCTGCACGCACCCCTCACCTGGAGTTCCAGGTCGCAGGCAGCCTCTGGAACTGCCGTTCTGCTGCCATCAAAGCTGACTTCATCCCAGCCCTATGCCAACCTCCAGTCCCTCGACTTCCTGGCACTGACGGAAACATGGATCACCACTGAAAACACTGCTACTCCTCTGCTCTCTCGTCTGACCATGTGTTCTCGCATACCCCGAGAGCATCTGGTCAGAGGGGTGGGTGGTAACAGGAATCCTCATCTCTCCCAAGTGGACATTCTCAATTTTTCCCCTAACCCATCTGTCTATCTCCTCATTTGAATTCCATGCTGTCACAGTCACTAGCCCATTTAAGCTTAATATCCTTGTCATCTATCGCCCTCCAGGTTCCTTGAGAGTTCATCAATGAGCTTGGACGCCTTGATAAGTTCCTTTCCTGAGGATGGCTCACCCCTCACAGTTTTGGGGGATTTCAACCTCCTATGTCTCACATTTGACTCATTTCTCTCTGCCTCCTTCTTTCCACTCCTCTCCTCTTTTGACCTCACCCTCTCACCGTCCCCCTACTCACAAGGCAGGCAATACGCTTGACCTCATCTTCACTAGATGCTGCTCCTCTACTAATCTGACTGCAACTCCCCTCCATGTCTCCGACCACTACTTTGTTTCCCTTTTCTCTCGCTCTCCTCCCACACTACTCACTCTGCCCCTACACAGAGTGGTAATGCGCCGCCGCAACCCGCTCTCTCTCTCCCACTACTCTCCTCTTTCCATCCTATCATCTCTTCCTCTGCTCAATCCTTCTCCCTCCAATCTCCTGATTCTGCCTCCTCAACCCTCCTCTCCTCCCCTTTCTGTCATCCTTTGACTCTCTGTGTCCCCTATCCTCCCGGCCGGCTCGGTCCTCCCCTCCAGCTCCGTGGCTTGACGACTCCTTCGAGCTCACAGAACAGAGCGTCCGGCAGCGTGAGCGGAAATGGAAGAAAACTAAACTCCTGCCACCTGGCATCTTTTTCCTCCCTCCTCTCTACATTTTCTTCTTCTGTTTCTGCTGCTAAGGCCACCTTCTACCACTCTAAATTCCAAGCATCTGCCTCTAACCCTAGGAAGCTCTTTTGCCACATTTTCCTCCCTCCTGAATCCCCCCTCCTCTCTCTCTGTGGATGACTTCGTCAACCACTTTGAAAAGAAGGTTGACGACATCCGATCCTCGTTTGTTAAGTCTAATGACACTGCTGTTCTGCTCCACACTGCCCTACCCTATGCTTACTTCTTTCTCCCCTCTCTCTCCAGATAAAATCCTGCGACTTGTGACTGCAGGCCGCCCAACAACCTGCCCGCTTGACCCCATCCCCTCCTCCTTCTCCAGACCATCTCCGGTGACCTTCCTCCCCTACCTCACCTCGCTGATCAACTCATCCTTGACCGCTGGCCATGTCCCTTCCCGTCTTCAAGAGAGCGAGGTTGCTCCCCTTCTCAAAAAAACCAACACTCGACCCCACTGATGTCAACAACTACAGACCAGTATCCCTTCTTTCTTTCTTTCCAAAACTATTGAGCGTGCCAGTCTTTAGCCAACTCTCTTGCTATCTCTCTCAGAATGACCTTCTTGATCCAAACCAATCAGGTTTCAGGACTGGTCATTCAACTGAGACTTCTCTTCTCTGTGTCACGGAGACTCTCCGCTACTGCTAAAGCTAACTCTCTCCTCTGCTCTTGTCCTTCTAGACCTGTCTGCTGCCTTTGACACTGTGAACCATCAGATCCTCCTCTCCACCCTCTCCGAGCTGGGCATCTCCGGCGCGGCTCACTCCTGGATTGCGTCCCTACCTGACCGGTCGCTCCTACCAAGTGGCGTGAGCAGAAGCTGTCTCCGCACCACGTGCTCTCACCACTGGTGTCCCCCAAGGCTCAGTTCTAGGCCCTCTCCTTTTCTCCCTATACACCAAGTCACTTGGCTCTGTCATATCCTCACATGGTCTCTCCTATCATTGCTACGCTGACGATACACAACTAATCTTCTCCTTTCCCCCTTCTGATAACCAGGTGGCGAATCGCATCTCTGCATGTCTGGCAGACATATCAGTATGGATGACGGATCACCACCTCAAGCTGAACCCTGGCAAGACGGAGCTGCTCTTCCTCCCGGGAAGGACTGCCCGTTCCATGATCTCGCCATCACGGTTGACAACTCCGCTGTGTCCTCCTCCCAGAGTGCGAAGAGCCTCAGGCGTGACCCTGGACAACACCCTGTCGTTCTCCGCCAACATCAAGGCGGTGACCCGCTCCTGCGGTTCATGCTCTACAACATTCGGAGTACGACCCCACCTTACACAGGAAGCGGCACAGGTCCTAATCCAGGCACTTGTCATCTCCCCGTCTGGACTACTGCAACTCCCTGTTGGCTGGCCTCCCTGCGCTGTGCCATTAAACCCCTACAACTCATCCAGAATGCCGAGCCCGTCATGGTGTTCAACCTTCCCAAGTTCTCTCACTCACCACCCCCTCCTCCGCACCTCCACTGGCTTCCAGTTGAAGCTCGCATCCGCTACAAGACCATGGTGCTTGCCTGGAGCAGTGAGGGGAACGCACCTCTGTACCTTCAGGCTCTGAGTCAGTCCCTACACCCAAACGAGGGCATTGCGGCTCATCCACCTCCTGGCCTGCTGGCTCCTTCCTCTGCGGAAGCATAGTTCCCGCTCAGCCCAGTCAAAACTGTTCGCTGCCCTGGCACCCCAATGGTGGAACAAGCTCCCTCACGACGCCAGGACAGCGGAGTCACTCACCACCTTCCGGAGACATTTGAAACCCCACCTCTTTAAGGAATACCTGGGATAGGATAAAGGAATCCTTCTACCCCCCCAATTGTAAGTGGTTATCCCACTGGCTATAGGGTGAACGCACCAATTTGTGAGTCGCTCTGGCTAAGAGCGTCTGCTAAATGACGTTAATGTGCCCTTGAGCAAGGCACTTAACCCTAATTGCTCCTGTATTCGCTCTGGATAAGAGCGTCTGCTAAATGACTAAAATGTAAATGTAAATGTCATATCGTCGGGACAGGGCGTCTGCCTTAACGTTCTGTGACCCTGGGATATACGTGATCTTAAAGACAAACCGGGCAAGAAAGATGGCCCACCTAGCCTGGACGAGGTTCAGTCTCTTCGCTGCCCGGATGTAATCCAGGTTACGATGGTCAGTCAGAATGAGAAAAGGGTGGTTAGCCCCCTCAAGCCAATGTCTCCTCACCTTCAGGGCCTGGACCACAGCTAGCAGCTCCCTGTCCCCCCCACGTCCATAATTGCGTTCCGCTCGGACTGGAGTTTCTTAGAATAGAAAGCACAGGGCGGAGTTTTGAGGCGTGCCCGAGCGCTGAGACAGTATAGCACCGATCCCGCCTCGGACGCATCCACCTCGACTTAGAACGCCAAAGAGGGATCCGGATGTCCCAGCACCGGAGCTGAGGTGAACAGGTCCTTCAAATGACTAAACGCCCTGTCCGCCTCAGCCGACCACTGCAAACGCCTCGGCAGAATCCGTGACAGTTTTGCTGTAATATCGGTGTTTTTTCATATACATTGATTAGTTAATACATTTTATGCTATACAAAAATAAATAATACACTTTTCTAAACTAATCCAATCTGTTGGATTTATTGCACCCATTATCTTAGATGGTTGTTCCAGTTTAGATATTGAGGTAGTCTCAGTGGTAACCCGTATAACATAGTTTTGTGCCAACAAAAATAAGGGGGTTAAATATGTATCCAAAACAACTAAAACATTTCCTGAGCTTTCTTATATCTCCTAGATATAGGACACACATGTCAAAACCTTATTCCTTATGATTTATTTTTCTGGGATCTTTTATGAAACATGGGACCAGCACTTTACATGATGCATTTATATTTTTGTTTAGTGTATAATATTTCCCAGCATGCTCTATTGCAGTGAGAGATTTTCAGAACTGTTTGTTTTGCTGTAATATCTGTGTTTTTTTCATATACATTGATTGGTTAATACATTTTATGCTATTGTGGTATCTAAATAATGATGCTAATTATGCTGTGAGAACAAGAGTCCGCTTTACACTGTACTTTGATTATAAAGGTTTATTATTTCAAAAGATTTCAACATAAATTTACAGACATCTGCAGGCATCTGGAGAACAACGGACCCGATCTAATATTTTGTCTGTCCTCCTTTGTCCCAACCAAGTATTTATTATCTTTAACATATGGGTGGTTTCCCCTACAGACCAATCCCATTACTCCACACAACAGACTTCCTCTGTTTTAGGGTGCCCCTATAGAACTGCTCTCCAGATGCTTCCCTAAGCTGAATCAACATCCTCTATGATACCATTTGCAAACGTTAGCAAAGTCATAAATTGCTTAAACACCACATATTTCCCCCCTTCGAGACTAATTAAGTCTCGCAAATAAAAAGAATAGGATTATGACAAATAACAATTTCTCTTATTGAGTATCTTTAACAATAAACCAAAAACACATTTTTCTATGGAGTGTAAATAAATTTCTATGAAATATGAACAAATCTTTATGGAGTGTGAGAGCGAAAAACCTGTCTGGCAGCTTTCTTTCCAAATATCCATCAATCAATTAAGACAGTAAAATTCTCTCACGGCCCCTCTGCCTCAGGCAACCACCTAAGTACTCCAGATCAATTCATAAATCTTTATCAATGCATTTTCAAACTATGATGCAATTTGAATACACATGAAAGCCTCAGCAAACAAATTATAATCAAAAATGTCACATTCAGGCTGGTCGACCCATCGGACCCTCCTGTGGGATTCTCTCTATCCCTGCCTGGTTACCCAATATCCCTAAGCATCTACAAAATAAACAAAAACATCTAGAGATCCCCCACATGTACCCAACAACAGCAAATATCATTCTTCAAAAATTTATACAGAAAGAACTATGACACAAATTATGTATTACACATGCAAATATGTCTATACAGTGGGGAAAAAAGTATTTAGTCAGCCACCAATTGTGCAAGTTCTCCCACCCTTAAAAAGATGAGAGAGGCCTGTAATTTTCATCATGGGTACACGTCAAATATGACAGACAAATTGTAGAAAAAAATTCCAGAAAATCACATTGTAGGATTTTTAAGGAATTTATTTGCAAATTATGGTGGAAAATAAGTATTTGGTCACCTACAAACAAGCAAGATTTCTGGCTCTCACAGACCTGTAACTTCTTCTTTAAGAGGCTCCTATGTCCTCCACTCGTTAACTGTATTAAGGCACCTGTTTGAACTTGTTATCAGTATAAAGACACCTGTCCACAACCTCAAACAGTCACACTCCGAACTCCACTACTGGCCAAGACCAAAGAGCTGTCAAAGGACACCAGAAACAAAATTGTAGACCTGCACCAGGCTGGGGAAGACTGAATCTGCAATAGGTAAGCAGCTTGGTTTGAAGAAATCAACTGTGGGAGCAATTACGGAAATGGAAGGCATACAAGACCACTGATAATCTCCCTCGATCTGGGGCTCCACGCAAAGATCTCACCCCGTGGGGTCAAAATGATCACAAGACCTGGTGAGCAAAATCCCAGAACCACACGGGGGGACCTAGTGAATGACCTGCAGAGAGCTGGGACCAAAGTAACAAAGCCTACCATCAGTAACACATACGCCGCCAGGGACATAAATCCTGCAGTGCCCTGCTTAAGCCAGTACATGTCCAGGCCCCGTGCTAGAGTGCATTTGGATGATCCAGAAGAGGATTGGGAGAATGTCATATGGTCAGATGAAACCAAAATAGAACTTTTTGGTCAAAACTCAACTTCGTCGTGTTTCGAGGACAAAGAATGCTGAGTTGCATCCAAAGAACACCATACCTACTGTGAAGCATGGGGGTGGAAACATCATGCTTTGGGGCTGTTTTTTCTGCAAAGGGACCAGGACGACTGATCCGTGTAAAGGAAAGAATGAATGGGGCCATGTATCATGAGATTTTGAGTGAAAACCTCCTTCCATCAGCAAGGGCATTGAAGATGAAACGTGGCTGGGTCTTTCAGTATGACAATGATCCCAAACACACCGCCCGGCAACGAAGGAGTGGCTTCGTAAGAAGCATTTCAAGGTCCTGGAATGGCCTAGCCAGTCTCCCAGATCTCAACCCCATAGAAAATCTTTGGAGGGAGTTGAAAGTCCGTGTTGCCCAGCGACAGCCCCCAAAACATCACGCTCTAGAGGAGATCTGCATGGAGAAAGGGCCAAAATACCGTGTGTGAAAACCTTGTGACTTACAGAAAACGTTTGACCTGTGTCATTGCCAACAAAGGGTATATAACGAAGTATTGAGAAACTTTTGTTATTGACCAAATACTTATTTTCCACCACATAATTTGCAAATAAATTCATAAAAAAATCCTACAATGTGATTTTCTGGATTTTTTTTTCCTCATTTGTCTGTCATAGTTGACGTGTACCTATGATAGAAAATTACAGCCTCTCTATCTTTTTAAGTGGGAGAACTTTCACAATTGGTGGCTGACTAAATACTTTTTTTCCCCACTGTATATCATTGCAGACACTGGAATGTAATCCACTACACTTCATCTCCTCACCAGTGTCGACTTCCAATGCAACGTCGATGATGGAATCTGAACATTTCCACACCTTCCTTGTTCCACTTCCTCCAGTCCATTCATATTGTCTCTTCATATTGTCCATGTTTGAGTATTTGAATCCCCTCTACACATTCCCCCACATGCTTCTGGAAGAAAAGAAAAGACCAAACAGTATCTTTTGCAAAACAACACATTCAAATGAAAACATCAATATCAAATAAAAATGATATATAAAATGAATCACATTCCATTTCCCCCCTTTGATTCATCACAAAATATTAAAATCACACTAATATTTAAAAACCTGTGAAAAATGATCGGATATTCAAAATGGATATCTATCCATCAATACTCCATCCAGTCCCACTTGTTCATCTTCATCTAGATCAGTAACAGTTAACAACGGCATCTGAGTGTTTTCTCCAGGCATCACAACTCCAACCCATCTCAATATCATAGCCTTCGCAAAAGTCAATAACAAAGTACAAAAGCAAAACATCACACACTAGCGCTATCAGAGCTGCTACTAAAATCTGAACTATCACTGCTCCCCACTGGGCCTAACTGATCTTGCAACCAAGCCTTTGCTGACCATCCAGCTCCTTCAGATCTACCAAACGCATCCCTTATATTCTTCAATGCATCTATAACACTAGTGATATTATCGAACTATCTGGGATCAAAGTATAACAATCATCCCCGTCAAATTCATAGCCTAAACATAAGCCACCTTGTTTTTGCTAAAATATAGTCAAGAGCCATGTCATGTTTCCAACAGCGTCAGTCTGTGACTTCTTTGAGTATTCGACAGAAGTTTAAACCCTCTTATCGTTTCATTTGCAAACCCTGCAAAGTATAGGTAATATTATCAATGTGATCTGCCAAAAATGTTACACCAATACCATGGAAAAAAGTCCCCAATCCCCACTTCTCTCCTAGACTTATCCTCCAATGGTATGCTTCCAGACTATGATATTTCGCCATGTCTCTTTTCACCCTATTTCCAAACCTAGACTCAGATTTATCTGTGTCCGGTGCTTCCCCCTCTTTTAACGGTAAAAACCTCATATGGAAGCTTCAACGTCGACATGTAACAACATCCTGTCCATCCATAGGGTAAGAATATATACTCTTTCTCACACACCCACCAAATATCTCTAAATTCCCAATAGTCACATTACCAGGCAAAAGCTGATCTTTCACCATCAAATCCCTACTATTCTTACTAACTGACCATAAAAAATTCATTATATTTCTCATTCTACTATATTCATGCTTACCCAAAGTCATCATATAATCATCACAATCATATATTCCCATCATACCCTTTCCATCATATGTTTTATTAAACAAAAACAGCTTTTAGCCCTCACTGGTTTCACCTCCAATGCTTCAGGAATCGCTGTTAACTGATTTTCCTTCCTATCTAACATTCACTAGTAATTCATTTAACCAAAACACTTATATAAGCCTAAACAAATGCTTCCGAAACACATTTTGTATCTGTTATTTGTTTCTATACAACAGCCATATAAGCGTAAGATTGACACGTCTTGCTAGAGGTTGAGCCACCGTCTCTAAATTAACCCCATGTGCCTGGTGCTGAACTCTCTTAACATTCATGATCCTCAAATTCCTCACTATCTTACAGAATGAGTTAACTGCTCGAACCAAGATTCCTACCTGCCCATCCATCTTTAATTTGCAAAACGAAAATCAAATCCATTCCTTCCATTTAGTTTCTCTCTTCCCCTAGTATTACGTCAGATTATCTTTTGTCTTCCATTAAAATCAAAACTCATCCTCTACCTCAATCCAGTATTCTGCACTATTTCAGATAATCTACATCATCTCACATCTGCTCTCCTATTTCATTATTATTTTAGTCATTTAGCAGGCTCTTATCCAGAGCGACTTACATCAGCAATTAGGGTTAAGTGCCTTGTAGGGGCACATCGACATATTTTTCACCTAGTGCTCGGGGATTAGAACCAGCGACCTTTCGGTTACTGGCACAACGCTCTTACCCACTAAGCTACCTGCCGCCCTAGAGGCGCTACTATCCTTACTACCATTGACAGCACTCTCCATCCTTATCATAAACTCCCGAGTCACTCTTGCTACATCCTTTAGTTTCAGAAAAGTTGTTGTTGGTGTCTGTGTCACATTTCCTAAATTTGTTATTGCCGTCGTACCATTAATCTCTTTCAAAGTTACTATTAAAATAGTTGCTTTAGTTGATGTATTAACACACTTAACTATTTCCATTGGGAAAGTTACAGATATCCTCTGTGTATTATTTACTGTTGGAGTGGCTACTGTAATATACTTCTCCTGAACTCCTTTGGTGACTGTGGAAGCTTCAACAGACTTCAAATCTTCCATCATAAGCATCACCTTACGAGTTACATAGCCTTTTAACCAATAATTCTTAACCGGAACAAATTTTAATGCTTGCACTAAATACGTACTCATATATTCTCCCTGATCTTTCCATGTAACATTACGCAAAATAAGTCAGCAATCACTCATAACCCTCTTCCACTTCATATCGTTGTACAAAATATACTTCCTTTGACTAGGGGGCACAGATTGTACTTCTGGTCCTGATAACAACACTTCTTCTCCATAATTATCTCTCCACGTGGGAGGAACGTCACCACCCCCACTCCATCTCTCACATCTACAAGGAAGATGAGCTGTACCACCCATCCTAACCCCAATGACAGTCTTTTCCTCTAAAATTGGTGCTGGAGCGATTGGCTCCCTTGTAATCAAATGTGATATATTTATAGCTTTAATAACTGTCAATGTTGAAATAGTTGAATTGCTTCTCACTGTTGTTATAATAGGCTGAAGTGTTGATGTCATTGTTGTTGATTAATCTATTTTCCCTAAAGCTTTGAACTCTTTACTTGTATTTCCATCTATCACCACTAGTGTCACTGCATTAACTCTCAGTCCCAACTCTAATCCCTCACTTTCAAACTGTTGATTATAAAAAATACATTTATAATCACCTTGATCTTCCTGCTGGGAATTGTAAATATAGATACTGCAATCACCCTCAATCTTCATTCTTCTTTTATCATTCAGTAACGCATACTTTCTCAATGCAACTGCTCCTAACAGATCTAAACTCCTGCCATATCTATCTTCCCACTGAGCTCTAAATTTCCCTTCACCACTGTTCTCTCTCGTGCACTTACATGGGAGCTGAGCTGACCATCCTAGAGTTACTTCAACCCTAGTTCTCGTAACGTTTTGGTCTGACTTTTCTCCTAACTTTTTCAAAAACCATTTCACTGATTTATCCACAAATTCCTTTCCCACTAATTTTAGGATATGTGATCGGGAAGTCCCCACCTGCTTATGACTTCTTTACACAAAAACTTGGCAAACGACTGAGCATCTTTTAGCTTAGTTTGACATCTTATACACCCTCTTGGTGTAGGAATGTAAACAAGAATAACAGTCACACCCCTATAAACATTATTTTTCAGACAGATTGTCCACCTGCCTGACATAGTCAACCTGTTCAAGCAATTATGGTTCCAAAACCATACTCCTTTGTGATCTTTCTCCTAACCTCCCCCCTTGCAACATGAGCTAACCCATAGCTTCCCTAAATCATCAGACCTAATAGGTCTAGAGGCGCTACTATCAACCCCTCATGGTTTCTCCCCAAGACAACAATCGTTCTTACTCTGAGGATTTTTTTCTATTGTCTTCAAAACACCTTCTTTTTGAAAGTCCTTCAATTCCTGGTTAAATCCCTTTGATTGCTTCATCTTTCAATGGATACTGATTCTTCCAAGGAGGTCTGGCTCCTGGTCGAAGTTCAACTTTCACCTCAATTGGGCTGATTTCACAAGTCCAATATCGGTACTACTTTGATATCACAAACATTCTTGAACTTGTTCCAACATCTTCTCTTTCATAGGGTCTGAATTCATCTGCACACTGCAAATAGATCCATGTGTCATCCGTACAGCTTATGACTCTCCTTGTCCTTGAGCCAAAATCATTATTTTGAGAAATCGCTGATCTTCACTCCTCCAAATCGCCAAATTCTCTTTCATCGGTACGAAAACAGCTTTCTCTGCTTCTGTCATCATTTCTCCTATTTGCTTCTGCTCATAGCCTTCAGAAACCAACAAGGTCACATGTGGCACACTCTTCTCAATCTCAAATTCGTCTGTGTTTATCTTCATAGCTGCTCCTTGTGGTCCTAAAATAATGCAACATGAGCTGAGTTGAACTTTCTTTGGTTGATGACTCAACCATTCCCCTGAGTTCGATTAGGCAGCATTCTTAGAATACTGCACAATGAAATGGATATTCCGGGAAACCTCCATCTGGCATATTTTCCCCTTAAATTTCTTCCATATCTTACCTGCTTCAAAAAATCTTCACTGAGATTTCCAATCCAGAATACTAAAGACAAATCCATCTCTGTCATCATCAACAATTGGTAAACCTTTTCCTTTGGCACTTCTACCAGACGCCGTCTGGTGTACATCTTATTGTGCGGTTCAACTTACACAATGCATCTCTTCCCAACAATGCAATAGGTGTATGTTCTGATACCAGTATGGGTATTGTAATTTTCTGATTTTTATAGCAGAGCTCAATTGGTTCCGTAAGAGGAATCAGCTGTTTTACTCCCTCAAATCCCTGTCCTAATTAGTTGATTGGACATAGGGAGATGTGTAACCTCTTCAGGCTGAATGCAGGTAAATGCCGCTCCGCTATCCGCCATCACTTCCAATTGTCGGTTGTTTATTTTCACCTCAATTGTTGCATCTTTTTCCGGTCCTTATGCTACCAGCTGACACCCCCCTTTCGGATTTTCTGGGCACCCCTAGAATCCTTGCTCCGGGCCCCTATAGGGGTTCACCTGTCCTCCAGATGATCTTCACTTGCCCCTGTATCTTCCTCTGAAATTCCCTCTGATGTTTCCTCCTGGTCCATTGCACTCACGGGCAAAGTGACCAACCTGTCCACAATTATAAACACACTTCTGAAGATTGCTGGAAGTATGGCTTAAATCTTCCTCCTCTTCCTCTTTCTAAGCCTTCTTGTCCTCTTCCTCTCCAATTCTGTGTCTGTCCAGAAACTGGCTGTGGATATGAAACAACTGGTACCGCTATTGGTGGCTGGTACAATTGCGGTTGGAACTGATCCGGTTGATTCTGCATAACCAAAGCTTGTTTCTTCTCCTTCTTATTCTCCCCCCAGTTGTATTTGATTGAGTTTTCTGAGAGTTTCTTGGTCCTGTTCTTTCTGGTTGTTTCCTTTTTTCCTGTACAGATCCACTTGATGGGCTATATGATCTGTATAGACGCCTTTTGTCATGCTTCCAAGTCCAACCACCTCTGCCAGTTTGCTCCTTACTGGTGAGGCAGTCCCATCTGCAGTTTGCTCTCAAAATTGTCTGCTCAATTTGACTCACATCTGGATCATTTCCGGTAATATTTCTCCACACTTGATGAACTCTTGACACATAGGCTCTCAGATTTTCTTGTTGTCCTAGTGGGTCAATCAGAATGTTGTCAGGATGCACATTTGTTGGAAACGTATCTTTCAGTGCTCTCCACAGCCGATTTCTACTTGCAGCCAACAATTCAGGGTCATTCCTGCAGTCCCCACCATATCTATTATGTCCAGCTCTCTGAAATATTTCTTCCATATCTGGAATCCCCAAGATTAGCCAAAAGTCTCTTAATGTCTCCTATGGCAGACTGTGTTCCCAACGTAATTTCTTCCAATTTTGAAATCCAAGGATGCAAAGGCTTATATTCTAGGTTTTGTCCTCGAATCATCACTGGCATCATCTTCTTACTGATGCCCTCTTTCCTTGGCCTCAATGTATACTTCTTCTCCAATTCTTGGGATCCTTTTCTCAGCAGTTTTTTCTTCTGTATCTTCAGCTTCTTAACTTGTTCTTCCAGTTCTCTTACTTCTTCTAAATTATTCGCTTTATCCAGGCATGATACACATCGGTCTATATCTCTTTCTATTTCTTCTGTGCTAATCATTGTAGGATAAAATCCTCTTGAATATGAAGAACCTTTAATGTCCAAATATTTATCGCTTTCTCCTTACTTTTGGAGTTTGGATTCATCTTTATGGTCGTTTCTGCTTGTCCTCTCTCTATTATTCGTTCATCTTCATCTCTGATGCAATAATCACCCTGCTGAATGATCACTGGAAGCTAAGGATAGACGTCCTTAAACTCTACTTCTTTCTCATAAGGTGGGGGTCTTTTTGCTGAATCCGTATGTGAGAAAGGTGTATTGACTTCTGCCATTAGTTTTTCTGTCACCTTCACCTCTTTTGCCATTTTCTCTATACCTCTGTTTCTTTTATCGTTGGTATCTTTCATCAGTTTTGTCCTTCATTTTCAAACAGCTTAAGAACACCCAGCTCTCTTTGTCTCTCTTTTCTTTACGTTGTTCCTTTTTTTCCCCTTCTTTTGATCTGCCTTATAAATTGACAGAAGCACTTTCATTATGTTGATGACGTCAGGGTTAAGAGTCCCTTCCACTGGCCATGGTTGTTCAATGTCAGGCCAACGTTTATTCCATTTTCCAGATAACCTTGCAATACCATTAACTAGAGGATTACTATTTTGTACTACATCAACAGGAGTAATTACTTTCATAGTTTTGATGTCCTTTTTCCCCATTGTAACAACTCTTTTATATTCCTTTATTGTGAATTATTTAATTATTTTAGACTATGTAGCCTATATTTCCCTCCCTTTTTTCTCCAAATTAATTAATTAATCAATCTATTAATTTATTCATCAATTTATTAATTTATTCATTTTTATTTTACCAAATTATTGATTAGTGGCAATCTTACCACATCCGATCAGGAAAAGTAAAGGAAAGTAGTCAACTTCAGAGCAATCCAAAAAAGAAAGACCTGTAATCCAGCAACACCACAGCACTCACAAACCAATTGCTTAATAAGCACCCAATGACCTTTAATTTTACAGAACAATGTCAGTGCTCGATTTCCAACACAACTCTAATCAAACCAACTTATGCACAAAAACTCCAATATGCAATTACATCAATTGATCAGTCTTTGCCAATCTGTAAAAATTGTCACACCATGAAATATGCTACACACAAAATTTTGATTACTTGCTCAACTCCTCCTCTCTCTCTCTCTTTTCTCCTCTTCTGTCTCTCATATGAAAAAAAACACTTTTTTTATGCACTCCTGGGTTATTTCCTTATGCTCCCTCTGTTCACATTCTCTAAAAAAATAATCAACAACTTAACTCAGATTTTATATCTCAATAACATTTTTTTTATTTATTTTTAATCCGTCAACATATCTCTAGTTTATCATTCAATAGTCTCAATCAAATAGTTTCTATCGATTCAAACAACAGCTGATTTAACAAACACATACTCTATTAGTCTAAATCTCCCCCCTTCTTCTCTGTCTGCTCTGATCTCTCCCCTAGCTCAGTGCGGCAGAAGATCATATTTGCTCTCCGTAACTCTAAACTCATAATCCCACTCGTAGTTCATTCACCAGTGCGATTTCAGACTGAAAAGGGAGCTCCCAAAGCAGCTCTCTCCCAGCTAAACAACAAATAGACACCACTTTACCTCCTTCTTTCCCCCAACAACATAACACTTAACATCTCACAGACCAACACAAACCTAACACAAATCCTACTTTGAGTTTCTTCCTTCACTTATCCTAATCTGGTTTATAGTTATTTTCTTATCCATTACAAAACATCTCACACTCTTAAGGCTCCTCCTTGCTCATGATCTTCTATATTAGTAAACGTTCTCTCTTTTTTATAGAGAGTCATAAGATTTTCAACATTTCCTTCCAGGGGGCTCATATTTAGTTAACAATTATTAACATTCTCACTACGGAACTCATAATTTTTAACTTACACATATTTCCTTATAAAACAAAAAACCCTGTCCTCACCAAAAATTATATGTCTAATATCTCTAAATAAATCTTATCCTAACATGATTCATAACAGTTTAAATGCTTTTTTATTTATTTTTATTTTTTC